>NC_079543.1:27093360-27233360 GCF_015846415.1 Triplophysa dalaica | reverse complement strand
GTGTTTTGTGACAGTCCCACCCCACACCCCATCATGTGAAATCCCGAGCTCCGCCCTGACGGGCTCACATGTGGAGCTCCGCTGTAAGGACCAACACAGCATCCCTCCAGCCAGCTACACCTGGTACAAGGACAAGACGCCCCTGATGCCCGTACGCCAAACAAACGCCAACTACACGGTCGACGAGATTAGCGGTGTGCTGGTGAGTGTCAACACACCAAGTTATCTGTTTGGCAAATAAACTCTTCTTTTCATGTACTTCTCAAAATGTTTGGTTGTAAGGCAATTGTGTACTCATTGTTTAGTACTACTGTCACGCTTAAAGTATGCTACCAAGGACACATTTATAAACTTAAAAGTGGACCAATTTAATATCATGAAATAAATAGCTGAAATGGTACACTTATAAGTATACTAGCAATAGATAACACATAAAGTATACTTCAAATATAAGTAAATTGAACTTGAAATACAAAGGTGCTTAAAAGGTTCTTCACAGCGATCCCATAGAAGAACCATTTTTGGTTCCACAAAGAACCATTCAGTCAAATGCTCTTTAAAGAACCCTCTCTTTCTTACTTTTTAAAAATCTGAAGAAGCGTGTATTCAGAACAAAGAACCTTTTGTGAAACAGAAAGGTTCTTCAGGTGTTAAAGGTTCTTCGTGAACCAAAAGTTTTGTCTATGGCACCAAAGAACCTTTTGAAGCATCTTCTTTTTAAGAGTGTGTACTACTCTTGTAAGGGATTGGAGATGTTTTCTTTTCTGTTATCAACTTCGTCTCAGATGTTTCTGAATAATTGCAGAACAGAAATAAATACAGAAACAAATGAGACAATAGTTGAAATCCATTAAAAGTATGGAGGTGTAAAATGAATGAAGATTGCAGAAGTAAAATAATCTGGATTTGCGTAAATTTGATGAGAAATGTTTGTGTTCATTTTGAGATCTTCAATAATGTTGACTTTTTATTGCGGACTTGACAAATCTGAACTCAGTTTGACATCTCTTCTGAAACTCTAATGACAGAGACATTTCAAGATATTTCTTGCTCTTTTTCTCATGAGAATAGAGATACACGTTACATTCGCTCTCTATTTAATCTTCTGCAAATATGAGAAATGATTGAGATAATAAAG
Organism: Triplophysa dalaica; assembly: GCF_015846415.1. Lineage (NCBI taxonomy): Eukaryota > Metazoa > Chordata > Actinopteri > Cypriniformes > Nemacheilidae > Triplophysa > Triplophysa dalaica. The sequence continues at coordinate 27,232,222 of NC_079543.1, read as the reverse complement.
TGATCTTCGTTTAGTTGTTACTGCGGGTTTTATATAATCAGACCATCTCACGATGACAAACTGAGTTTGACAGATGAACTCAGGCTTTCTAAATGACACTGACACATGCCCAGACTGACGGATGTGTGTCCGACCGTTGTTCTCTGTGCATTAGATCTTTCAGACGGTCAGCAGATCTGATACGGGACTTTATTACTGTGAAGCCAAAAACGGCGTGGGATCTCCAAAACGCTGTGAGAGCACACACATGCAGATTGGTAAGATGTGTGTGTATCATCACAGACTGAATTTAACTTCACCACATTGTGAACAACATTGTAATCCCGATTCTTTCTCTCTCTCTCTTCTATCAGATGATCTGAATGTACCAGCAGTGATCACTGGAGTTGTTGTAGTGTGTATTCTTGTGATATTGTGCACTTTTGGAGTGTGTTACGCCCATCGACAGGGATACTTCAGCCGTATGTTCAAATCAGTTTTAGTTGCTCTAATAATTTATTATGCTTTCTCTCTTTGTGTTTTTTCGTTTTATTTGGTAAGTTCTGTCGGATAAGCGGTAGAAAATGGAATGGAATGGAAAGTTCTGTTAAAGATGTCAGGAGTAAATTATGGGACAGTAAAAGGAGGAGTTTATTTTGCGAAAGCATATCTCTTTTCAAAAATCATGTTTTGTTTTGTTAAGTTTTTATCGTGTTAGTTATCTAGAGGTATTTTTTCAGTTATTATAACTTAATTAAAGGAAGCCAACTGAAGTTTGATTGGAATGCTCAGTAAAAAAAAGATATTTGAACATTTTTAAAAACGGACCTGTCATGTGCCCCTGAAATTACTCTGACTTTGTTTCTCTTTTGACTTTTGTACCATCATACACAGGACACAGAGGAAGGTAAGATGAAGAAGTTATCATAACTAACAGAAATGTGTGTGTGTTTTTTATTGTGTGTGAGACTTGCACTCAATTGTTTTTCGCCTTTAATAAAACGATAGGAAGACCGGTTTGTCTTCGTCGTGACTAAAGCATCGAATTGTGATTGGTTAATGACTGCATGCGATGGGTTAATGACTCCACGTCTCATCTCTGTTGAGTTATCTGCTCGATATCTGTTTACTAATAGTCTGAAGTTCTGCATGCTGCGAAGCGACTGTAACGTTTGACTTCTGACCTCTGACCTCAGCGGTCCGTTATTGCAGGTCATTCTGGATCGCACAGTGTCACGGTGTGGCGCACATAAGCAGTCAGAACCTCAACAGAACTGAGCACATGTGAGTCTGACACCAACTGGCGATAAGGTTGAGGGTTGAACTAAAGTTATGGGGACCCAAAAAAATCTGCTGATCCACGACGAGATTGACGAAAACTGTCACGTCATTAGACTTTGGCTATATTGTGGCAAGAAGAATATCAGTATAATTGTGATATAGAATTGTCATTTGTGAATAGTTTACTTTTTTTGTGATTCTTAAGCAAAATTTTAAACTGAAACCAAATTGTTCACAATATTGTGATATGTGTAGAATTAACACAATATAAATTATCAAGTTATTGTTAATACTGGTTCTGTTTATTGTGAAATTTTACATAAAAAATATATTTTTTTCCGGACAAGCGAAAGAATGTTTTGAAATTTAAAAAAAAATTAGGACGTTTAAAAATTTAAGATTGAAATAAATTAAAAAAATTGGGTCTTTAGACAAACAAGTGTTTGAGTGAGTGAGTGAATGTGTATTTTATAATATATTCCTATGATCTATTATGTGTTTATTTTTCTTGTGTTGTCATGTAATTATTGAATCTTTCAGTGTGTAATAAATTAATTTGCTCTCATCTTTCAGACAACATTCAGGGTACAGTCACCCGCCACAGGAAGTGAGTATCTTTATAAGGTCAAAGATTATGTAACAGCCAAAATATTTTTTAATTCATGTATTCAGTAGCATTTAGATTTAACTTTCATCTGAGGGTTACGCACTTTGACATTGTGTTCAATTTTTTCTGTAAAACTGACATGGAGATATATAATATAATATTAGTTTAATGTTTATATGTAATGGTTCTTAAAGTAAGAGTTACCAGGTGGAGCACATAAACAAATTATTTTTCAGTCCCAGGATTTCAAACACACCCAATCGTTCATGTTGTGATGGAGAACAGACTCATCATCTCTGGATTCTTCTCTGCAGTTGGACTGAAATGCAATAATGTGTGAAATGTTTCTTACATTACATCTCTCAAGCCTTTGATGGACTGTAAAATAAATTGAAAGGCTGTTTTGGGAGATGTTTGATTCTCTACTGACCCCAAGTTGATCCCTTTCGCAGCCCCTGCTGGCCAAGGGTATTAATGGCCACTTGCGCCCGCTTGTGGAAACTCTGAAGCAGTAACATGGATTGAGCATGTTCCAGTATGACCTTGTGCCTTACAAGCAGAGACTCTTCTACTCTTAGTTAAATGTTTTTGTGCCTTTTTATTTCAACTAAGTATCAAGTCTGTTTAACTGGAGTGTGAGAATGTAAATCTTTGAATGGCTGATTTGCTGTATTTTTTCAGTATTATCTTTTTTTAAATAAATATTGAAAGTCTTGAGCTCTATTCAATCCGTTATTGTAAATTTATGTATAATAAAATGTAGACACAAAACATTGAGAACACAAAAATCACACGAACACTAAACATTTTTAAACTAACATCATTTATTAAACATTCACTTCAGACAGCTTTGTATATTACAGATGTGATGGTGTTTATTTTGTTGCCACCTCCTCCAGCTTGGGATCTGTTCAAGAGACATAAAACACGTTTAAATAACTTGCAACTCAATCACTGAAGATCACACAAATAAATAATTATAGTTAAAGTTGTGTTCATTTATATTTCATTTAGTTAATTCAGTTACCAAATTAGTAATGTTAGAAGATAGATCACACCCAGCAGACATCCATCAGGATATCACTAATGTCTATCTTATATAAAATCCCATTTAGGCGAGTAAAATATTAACTAAAAAAGAAAACCAACTGAATGCATGTAAACTGACGTAAGTGTTGACAAAGTTCATCACAGAAACTGAACATTCAAACAATATCAAGAAAATAGGGCGAAAAATAATGAGTGACATTTATTGACATCACTGTGAGACAATTGTACACTACATTTGGTTTCTATTTTAATGTCTAAATAATGAACAAATCTCTCAGATCAGACACATTAACATCATGAGCAACACACATGCTGTAAAGTGTGTTTTAGACTCTTGAGCAATAAACACTTATAGGTTTTAGACAACGACAAAAGCACAGTCTCAAAAGTCTAAACTCTGATCTGTACACAAGAACACATTTTTTACCTGGGAATTTGAAATCTGGGAATTTAGTTAGATCTCCACCACCATATAACCTCTGCAGTTTGGTAATCTCCTCTGTCAGGTTCTTCTGGTAGGCTGGACCAGCTTCGACCACACCACCTGAAGCCCTGAGAGAGGAAACACACAAAAAAAGTTATAAAATCTGTCCGTCTCGACCCAAACACCACTGAATATCACTATGAATATCAATGTAGTCCATGTTAACGGAGTTCAGCAGGATATTAGGAAGTCACTAACTTGGTCTTGGTGTTGTACTCCCGGATCTTATCCAGGAAGAGTTTCTGCACGGGGTCCAGATCTTTAGCCTTGTTGAAGAGGACGGCGGACAGACCGATGTTCCTGCGCAGGGTCACCGTCACAGCTGAGCGAAAGAGGGATGACAGCTGGAAAAGTCGATGAAGAGCCATGCTGCTACACACGTAGAAAAAAAACACTGACTTCAATATAAAGAAAGTGATGTATAACTTTAGTTTGGACCCACAGGAATAAGTGATACAAAAACGAACAGCAAAAAAGCTGTAGTAAAGTGTAAGGGTCAAAAGCACTAGACTAGTAGTAAGTTTACTATAATAAAGTATACAGCAGTATTTTATTCGAATGGGGTGAAAGGCATTAATAATTCAAACATTTATATCCATGGTTTTGCCAAATGCACATTTTGAGGTGCTAAAGTGCCTGGAACAATACCATACTGTTACCATGATGCAGTTGAAAGAAAAGATGGTACTAACGTTACCACAGTATCGCATGTTAATGGCTTAGCACTTAGGACTGTAACCATAGAAACAAAGTAGGAATTATGTGAAGGTGATGATAATAATAAGAAATTATTGTGAGTTGAGTTAAACTGGTGTTCAGTCTCGCGCTCTATGACCCTCACAACGCAATCTAAACGAGCATCTACATCTTAAAAGCAAAGATTGGTTCCAAATTAACGTATATAACTTCATCACGACACATATAAAAGACACATAAACATTCAACGACAAATAAACGTGGAAAAAGAATACAAGATCAGTCACCTTGTATTTGACACTGGATCCAGCGAATGACGAACTCAACTGCTTCCGGTTTACCAACGCACGGACTTATGGGAGTGACGCAATCACGCAAGCGTCGTGTGCGTCCTTTAAGATCTTTAAAAAACCTTTATCTTCGTTTATATTTTTTATGTATTGTATCATTTATTTATTTATATGTCTGTGTTTCTGTTTCTTCTTACGAGTTGTATGGATAAATTGTTAAATTGAGCAAATCAATAATGAATAATATTGCAATGTAAGGACTTTACTATATTAAAAGTCAAAAAAGCCATTCAGTGTGGCGGTGTTTAAACGAAAAGGATGTTTATTGTTGATTATTTTTTCATTGTTAATTTGGACTTCATGCATGATTGTTTCGCATAATAACGTGTTTAAACAACATTATATTTTAGCCATATTATTTATGCACAAACAGGTTTAATTATGTATTCTGTGATATTCAGAGATACATTAAATCAAACCACATGAAAACATGTTTTAAAATGTAACTAAAACTAAAATGTAACTAAAATTAAAATGTAACTAAAATTACAATTATTCGGAAATTTAGTTGAACTTTTACTTTGTTCATTTGCCTTCTGCACACGTAACGATGAATATAAAAATGCTACAAAATATACAATAAAACTGAGAACTACACTCGAAAAATTTAACAAAACTTCTTTATCGAAGAACGTTTTATGACAAAATAATTTATAGCTATTTTTTTATTTGATTTCAATATTTTAGCTAATAGTTTTTAATTCTGATTTCAATATTTTTTCTTTAAATATTTGTTACTCCTATTTATTTACAAACCCTTCCGACTGATCTAACCCCAATATGTTGTGTACATCAACATGTTAAATCTTTGAAATCAAACGCATTAGCTATGCAGAGTTATAAATCAACAAATGAATAAAGAGATTACAATCCATAGAGTTAATATATCGGAGGTAATTAATTGTTTGTAAATAAGGTCCAAAAAGAAGTCTACGCAAAGCAAGTCTGTATGTACATTCAAAACTTTATTTATGGAATACAGTGTAGAAAGCGCAGTTGTTATTCCAGTCAAAGAAATTGATAAAGAAATCAGAAAAAAGCCACATAAACAAAAAAGCCCATTGGTTTTCTAGTCCAATCATCATATACCATTCCAGATCAAATCAATCCACAGAAACCCAGACGCCTCCCTAAAGGTCAACAGAAATTAATCTGATAATAATTGACTCTGACAGAGTTGAAAACATCACCTCAGTAGCTCTGGAATCTGATGGGCTGTGTGAGGTTTCAAAAGTCTGTTGAGTTGATTCTGTAAACGATTCATTGACATTCATTAGACCGGTTGATTATTCATGTGAATCTTTCCAACAATGTGACTTAAATCAAATTCCATTCACACCGGTTGCCAGATCATAAACCACATGCAGCTTCACACAGAATAATGACAATCGGTCAGTTGCAATCAGCTCCATGTACAGAGATGAGCGGTTTTCTAAAACTGAAACAACGACATGGTTTGTGTGATGACATGAGTGAGTGCAAAAATGATGCTTGACCTTAAAATCGAATCATATTTCATTGAGGAAAAAAGTTAGATCAGCAATTAGGCATTATTTTAGAATATTTCCCATGAAAATAACTTCCTCATTGTTATGAAAAGATATCTCAATACATTCTCGTTTCTCTTCCGTCTGGACATTTTTTTTAAATCGAAATCAGCATAATTCAAATTCAGCCTTTCTGATTCACACAAACAATTGTTCTATACAAATGATACATTTATCTGTTGATAAGAATTTTTTTTCTCCATTACAATAGTGATCATTTTGCCCTGCACCAAACACGAGAAAAACAGAGAGACAGGAGAGCAAATGAGCTTCAGTGATGCTGCTGTATAACAAGAGACAAACGTGAGACAAAGAGGAGAAAGACATCTACATCGGTCGACACACAGTTACACAAAAAGATAAAACCGACCGGTGAGGGGACGCACAGAATAACCCACCTCAAACCCACCCGCCCGCCCTGACCCCACAAACCCCCTTAAAAAACACATACAACCACCTGTGACATTTGGAGAATCCAACTTAAATAGCTGTCAGAGAAGTAAATAAATCTCTGAAATGCATAGAACGGAAACATCTAAACTTAAGATAATAATGTACATCGACAGCTTCAGCCAGCCATTCACAGCAGGCCATAATAAAAAAAAGAACAAGATATAGAAACAAAAGCATGAATATCTTTAATCTTGTTTAAAGCAGAATGCCAATTCAGTCTAAAATGCTTTTTTTGTGCAACTCAAGTCACGTATTCACAAGTTACTAACTGTTAAACCAGCTAGTGCCTACATGAGAAAAGATCAAGATCCAAATAGCAGAATTTTTCTCATCATTTTTTCTATCATGCACTACATAGTAACAACTATTCTTTAACTCTTTTTTTTTGCTTTACTTCAATATCGACGGAACTAAAAAATTCTCACTTTTTGGGCAAGTTTCTTTGTTTTTTAAATTATTTTTCCATTTCTTTTTTTGTGAAAAACAAACCAGAAACAATCAATCAAATAATTATCAAGATCTCAATCATAAAGACATCGACTTTACCACTAGATTTTTTGTGACCGAACACAGCACAGCTGCAGTCATTGCGTGATGAAGAGAGAAGAAGAGGGGGGCGTCACCCCTCACATGTCCCAGTGTTTTACTCATTTAGCAGTGTGAGGAAGGACAGTGCAGAAAACACACCGCTTACGTCTGGATAAATATCACTGAAAAATTTACATTCGACTTCCGAACATTTCATGAATTGAAAAATCGATTGAGCTTTTGACTTAAATCTGAATTGAATTTGACTATTATAGTATTCATATTATTAGGTATCACACCTTTCCAATCAATGGGAGGAGCTTTTGTTCGACAAGCAAGAACAAGGTAAAACACGGATGTCGTCTGCACTGTCCAGAGAGACGGGGGGTGAAGGGATGGGGAGGATGGAGGTTACTCCATCAGTTCTGATTCTGCTCAAAGAACTTGTAGGTGGGGTTCTCATAGCCGTTCTGTTGCATCTTTGACAGGTGACGCTCCTCTGGAGTCACAGCAGCATCCACCTGTACAAAAGAGAGAGAGACCTGATCAAACTGAACCTTTAAGATCAAGAACTCTCTTCATTATGCTCACACTCACTGACCTCGATGATGCCATGGTGGATGGATGTGTACTGCTTCTTCCGCAACATCACTAGAGTGATGACGATGATGGTTGCTATGACAACACCTCCGACCATAAGGCCAATAATAGCCCCTTTATTAAAGCTCACGTCCTCTGCAAGGAAAACCTTAAATGACAAAGACACGCGTGCATCAGCATCTTCAGCTCTCGATTCTTTGAAGCTTCATCCCGTCACACACGGACCAGGACGAGTCCGATTTTTATAGTTATGAAAGTTCCACTACAATCAGTTTTTTTTGTGGTGAATTTGTAAGTTCTGTATTAAGGTTTGCGTAGGATGGTGTAGGTACCAGTTTCTGGTGGTAAACTTCACCGTGCCTCTCTTCTGCCTCCATCCGCAACTCGGGAACATCTTCAGACTTCAGTCCAGACACTGAGCAACCAGGAAGATAGAAAGTCATTCACAAGTTCACAAAGATGATGATCACGTGATTAAAACAAAGAATGAGCGGACCGGTATCATTTTACCTGGTCGGGTTGGAAGGTCTCTATCAGGAACAGGACGAGCGTCTACCGGCTCAACTGTAGAGAGAGAGATGAGTGACTACTAATTTACAAAATAATTCAGATTTTCTGTACACACTGATTCGAAGCATAAAGTGATAAGGAGCATAACATGATTCTGATTTACAGAACACACTGATTCAGAGTAAAATCTTATTCTGGTTTATGGCATAAATTAATTCTGATTTACAGCACACGCTGACTGAAGTCTGTGATCTGAATCAGATTGTACTGTGAATTAGTATCAGATTCAAAGCAGGAACTGGCTCAAAGCATAAGGTGATTCACAGCATAAAATTATTCTCATTCATACTACTTTAACATCACAAACTGATTGATTTTGATATACAGCACACACTTATTCACTACAGACTGATTCAAAACATAAAATGATTCACATAACAAAACTAAATCTGATTCACAGCTTAAAATGAATCACAGTACATACTGATTCACAACTTTAAATGAATCACATCTTAAAATGATTCACAGTACATACTGATTCACAGCTTTAAATGAATCACATCTTAAAATGATTCACATTACATACTGATTCACAGCTTTAAATGAATCACATCTTACAATGATTCACAGTAAATACTGATTCCCAGCTTTAAATGAATCACATCTTAATATGAATCACAGTACATACTGATTCACAGCTTTAAATGAATCACATCTTAAAATGATTCACAGTAAATACTGATTCAAAACATAAAATGAATCACAGCTTTAACTGCTTCACTTCACAAAACTAAATCTGATTCACGGCTTTAAATGATTCACAGTACATACTGATTTGAAACATAAAATTATCCGATTCACAGCTTAAAATTATTCACATAACAAAACTAAATCTGATTCGGGGCTTAATATGATTCCCAGTAAATACGGACTCAAAATATAAAATGATCCGATTCACATCTTAAAATGATTCACATAACAAAACTAAATCTGATTCACGGCTTAATATGATTCACATCACAAAAGATAAAAATGATAAAATGATTCACAGCATTAAACGATCCTCAATCCAAATGTATTCCGATTCACACAACAAAACTAATTCAACAGCACAAAAGTGATTCCGATTTAAAGCAAAAGCTGAATCAGATTCACAGCAGTGCACACACAGCCCCACATTACATATTGATTCAGCCTAAACTGATTCTGATTCAAATCACACACTGATTCACAGCGAGTACAGATTACGTTTCTCAGCACATATTGAATCTGATTCAGATGACATCCTGATTCTCCTTCACATGCTACTGTTTAATTATACAAACACATAAATCAGAAGCCCCAAACTGCTCCACAGCGGAGTGATAATCTACTCATTTTGGGTGTTGCTAGGGTGGATGTTAAGGATCAGAAGCTAATTCAAATGAATAGCAACAGTTACATGACGCTGGTCTCAGTAAACAGCACCGATGACGTGAATCTGCAGCATGTCTGTGAATTGCTCACAGGAGCATGTGCTTCATGTGAAGGTGGTTTAGAGGAAGTGATGCGTGTGTCCATATGGCGCTCACAGTACTGAGCAGGACAACACAGTCATGAAACAGCCTGGACTGCTGGGATACGTCCAGCTCTGTGTTTGTGTGTGATCACATACCCTCGTTCTGCGTGTTAGGCTGGTTGAAGCTCTCAGGGTGAATGAAGCCGAATCCCTCAGTGTCGGGCAGCAGGTCCAGACTGGCGGTGCTGTCGGGCATCAGAGCGTCGTTCCCGTAACTCACCCTCACGTCGCTCTGCAGATTGGCCAGCTGAGCGAACATCTCCTTCTGTTCTCGCTGCAGGACATCTGAGAGAGACACAAGAATTCAGATGAGACCTTCTGCTCTAACACGATAAACCAAACAGCTTGCAGACTCGAGGTCTTCAGAGAGCTAACAAATATCTCTGAACTACCAACACTTATCCTGAAGCCACAATGAAACATTAAGCACAATCCAATTCACAAATTTACTGTGACAATCTTTGCTTAAAGAAAAGAGAGAGAGACTGACAGATGGCTCGGTGACATACACAGAGCAGAGAATGAGGTGAACAGACTCTTGCGAGATTCGGTGTGATTCAAGCAACTTGACTCATGTAACATGTTTAGTTGGCTGGCTGAAAAAAACATTTGTTGATGAGTGTTTATGTACAGCAAACTCACCGACTTGGTCTTGAATTTCTTCTGCGACTCCTGGCACTTTGTACAGCAGTCCAAGAGACTGATTCATTCTCTCCTCGATGACTCGCAGATGCGTCAACACCTGAGGTCAAAGGTCAGAAGGTCACTGAGCCTTTAATCCCCTTAAATCTCTAATCATAAGGCAGCAGGGTTGACACCGAACATACCTGCGGGCGAATCTGAGCCGCCTTCTTGGGGTCGACCATGCGCACGTGCTCGAAGTGTTTGAGCGTGTGCTGTCTGTCCTTCTGCTCGGCCCGCACGTATTTCTTCAGCAGACTGAACACGTGCCGTGGCTACGACCGGAGAGAGACACGAACAAGAAGGAAAGATTATGAGGATGCTTACACCGTGTGAAATAAAAGCAGTGAGAAGTAATATGTGTTTACCCTTGGTGGATCGGCCTGCAGGGCGGTGAGATAGCTCTCCAAAGCCAGCCGGCGTCGGTCATTCAGTAGAGCCTCCACACGAGCCATGTGTGTCTCCACTAACTGCTGTCGCTCGCTAGCCGCCTCCTGCTCCAATGCCTCCACCTTCTCCTGAAAGTGCTGCGGAGAGGTCGTGAGACCACATTCTAATCAAGCCAGAGCAAACTTTCACATAAAACAAATTTGGTAGGAGAAATGAGACCTACCTGGATCACAGCCTTCTTGTCATTGCGTGGTAGACTCTTGGCCTGCCTTTCCGCTTCTTCCCATTCTCTCATCACCTGCAGAAGAGCCGAAAGCAAAATCGTCAATAAACATCTTCATATAAACTTGTGCAACCTACTCAGTAAACACACATCTTGTGGAGACTCATAATTCGACTTCAAATCCACATCCACCACACCAATTCAAATCATAAGGTGATGTCAGTTTAAGGTAAATGAACAAGTGTATATGTATTAATATAGCTGCAAGCAGCAATTACGGGGTCAAGCACTGAAATATGTGGACTTGGGCTGTCACGATTATGAAATTTGGCTGACAATTATTATTATTATTATGATTAATTCTCTTGTTAAGGGTTTTGACATTTTATTATTGTCAATTTTTGATTCGGCTTTGAAATGCCCATATTGTTCTTAATATAAGACTATGTTTTTTTTATCTGGAAATACATTTAAAAACTACACATATATTTAAGGTGTTGTCTTTACCGTGTCAATAATACAACCACCAAATATGTGTTAATTAACATTTACATTTAGGCATTTGGCAGACGCTTTTATCCAAAGCGACTTACATTGCTTTATCCTATACATTTTGCATAGGTATTTGCAATCCCCTGGAATCGAACCCACAACGCAATGCTCTTACCACTGAGCTACAGGAAAGCTTTTATTTAAGTAACTTGATTAGGGGTGAATTGAAGGCAATTCGACTCGTAGAAAAGCTTCAAGTCTGTTTTTTCTCACTTGCATGAATGAAACACTTCTATGTTAATGAAATTTTGGTACGCAAGTTTTCACACTTCGAATAGATTAAATAATATTAAATTGTACTGCAGGTCATTTTTGTGGCATATGCTTTTAAGTTTTATTTAAAGTGATGCTGTTGTGGTGGTACACTGTACAAGCATTACAATACTTCATTTAAAGTATATACACTAAAATATGCAATATGCAGGCACTACAGCTCCCCCTTGTGTCTTCTATAGAGATGTGCAATAATAGCGATGATCTGAAATCCTGGTGATGAGGTCAAACAATCGCAATAATACGATTTTTTTATAATTGTGAAAGCCCTAATGTGAACCTTTCTGATGATGCGACTGTCCTCTATCTGTGTGCAAAATTTCATAACTCTGTTTTGTACGGTTTCATGGACTGCCATAAATACACAGGCAGAAGAACAGGGGGAATAGGAAAGCACCATGATACAATAGGCCCATTTGGGGATTGTCCCTTAATATTGAATTCAGGATCAGTCGACCAATCAGATTTGGACTGTGAGGTGTTTTTCATTCGTACCTGAGACATGCGCTCGCGATGTCTGCTCTCCAAACTCTCTTTGGCCTTGAGGAAATGCGAGTGTTCGTTCTCATCCGCAGGGGTCTCCAGGTATCGGTCCACAGCATCCGGAGGACTGGAGGAGGGGGTGGGCACTATGGATCAGAGACGGCGGAGAAATAAGAGATATTCAGATTACAGTCCAGAGAAATGCAGATTCCCTTGGAAAATTAGTCTTGTAAAAGCCTTAAAGAGAGGTTAGAAGAGTGATAAACACAAGCAGGGAATGTGAAGACGTTCATGCTGGATATCAGTATCATATCAGTTACATCTGCACACTGGAGCAGAGAAATATGTGACCTTGAACAGAAGTTTAGTGATCCTGTGTCTTTAAGCTGAGGAGAATTTGACAGCTTTAACAGACTGCCATGTCAAATATATCGGCCTATATTCAGATTTTAGATTTTTTTTTATAAAAAACATTTATAAAGGTAACATCCGTTTTTAAATGCCATTCAATATCCACATTCCATATTTAATGTTATTCAATGTCCACGATTAACATAGTATCATGTGTTAATGTCCTGTTTCATGTGTTTTAGTCTGTTTTGATGCTAAGCTACATGCTGCCAACAAAGCTTTTAATGTGCACTTAATATTAATTTCAAGCAAATGTCACGACACACAAAACACAGAAATTTCATGAAAGAATCTGTGTTACAGGAGAGAGAAAAGTGATTCAGAGAAGATCAACACCAACACCAGCTCTTCACCATGTGTGTGATTATGAAGTGACGCACAAGATATACAGTTCAAACAGGGTCAGTAAACGGCTGTTAGTGAGAGCAAGAGGAAAATCGCAAGTGAGACGAACAGATGATTCTTCCAGATCATCATGAGGAGCAGTTAGAGTTTTAAAGACGTTAAACATCGTTCACAACCCATTTTACTTCTGTAAAGCAACACAAATGTGAGTAAAAGGGTAGAGCAATATGTGCTTCAGAGCATCTCCATGTGTCAAAACTTCTTTATATGAATTCATTCATTTCAAATGTAACTGCAGTAATATTTATATAAAAGTTGACTTCAGTGGGTTAACATATGTCTTCTAAAGCTGTAAATCTTTTAAATAAGCTCAAAATATGAATTGTTTTAATTTACAAATGTACTGTTTCACTTCAGAACACAATGTATTTCTTAACAATGGATGTATGTGCATTTTGAAGCTTTTTTTGGTGTCGAATCCAAAATAAGAATAACACATTCTTATTTTGGTTTCAAGGATTTAAACTTAAATTTTTTATCTTGTACTCGACTGAAGAAAGGACATGATATACACATTAACATTACGGAGATGATGTCAGCCTGAGAGGGTTTCCTTTAAAATGACTCATCTGCAATAAGATGAGGAGTGCGTGTTACAGAAGTAAACAGGGTGAGCTGAGATGTCAGGTGATTGTAGGCAGACTTAGTCTCACACACGTGTCGGGGACTTACACACGCCGCCGCAGACAGACATACAATACTCCTCAGACTCAAAGTTATTGCGGTTTCCTCCACAGCCTCCATAGATGAAGGGCGCGCAGCGGCCCTCCTCAGGGACAAAATACCAGCGGGACAACATCGCCCTGCAAGGGCCCGTCTCTGCGCTCGCCAAACACACTTCTGATACAATACACACACACGAATGAGTCGCTGATGTCACTTGGGAACAGAAATGACTCGCTTAGCTTCACGAGACACAAGCACTCTCTCACCTCTGACCACCTCCTCAACTGACTCCGTGGTGGTGGTTGTGGTGGTGGTCATGGCAGCGTTGGTCCTCTGCCCGTTGTCGATGCGTTCGTCGATGACCTCGTCGTCCTCATCTTCCTCTCCGTCTCCATCCTGGTCATTGTCAGGAACCTCCTGCTCTTCGTCGGCATCTTCATCATCCTCCTCCTCCTCCGCTGCCGCAGCAGCAGGCTCAGCGTCTGCGGTCATGCTGCGCGGGACACAAAGTGATTGTTTATGAAAATATTAAAACATTTCTGGTAATTGAAATCAAATAAATTCTGGCATAAATATTATTTTGAAAACTTAAAATGGAATTGGAAACTAAATGGAAATTTAGATGTTGCCACAGGAATGAAGTTGAGATGATTAACTGGAAAAATGAAAACTTAAATTAAAAAAATATTTCTCTTTAGCAATAAAAAGAACTTAAATCACTGCCCTAAAAAGTAAACCATGATTAATATGAAAACTAATGTAAAAATGTATTGTACATTTTATTTTAATTATTAATCATTTATTGTAAATTATCTTGAAATGTTTGTTACCTGGTAACCAGTAACTGTGCTACTACAAATTTTTGTGGTGGTGTTTTTGAGATTGTGTACAGTGATACACACACACACCTGTTCTCAGTATAGTCGGCCTCAGCGCCCCCCCACCACACATCCGAGTCAACTTCCTCAACAGCAGTGCTGTCCGTCTCCTTCTCCGTCTCTGCAGGGCAGCAAACGAACTCGACGCCACGGAAACGATCGATACCGCACGGCAACAGCATCCCGTAGTCATGGAGATTCATGCTACGGTCACCACAAGACTGCATTGAGAGAGAGAGTGTCAGAAATACACGAATCACCCAGACAGAAAGATACTTCGAAAAATCCTATATTCACCTGCATTTAATCTCAAAGGTAACAACATTTTTTAATTACAATCATATTGTTTGTTGCACGTTGAGTCTCTCACCTCTTTGGCGACGGTGTGCCAGTGCAGGTGACTCTCACACATGTCCATGCGCTCCTGATGTAAGAACTTACACTTGTCGGGAACCAATAGGGCATCGCTCACGAACTCCCCGACTGTCTCACACACACAGAGAAACACTCACAATGAGCACTGACAGCATGTGATTAAAGAGCAGCATACATGAAGCATGTAATTAAACGCACTCACCCAGGCAGCGGTACGGCACAACGATGTGCATGTGACTGCGACACTGCTTGCGACCTTTCCTGCACCAATCCCCGATGCTCACCGGCTGGTTGGCCTCCACAACGTTAGTGATCTGCAGCTCGGGATACACCTGCACATCACGAGAGGAGACTCTCAGATTAACATCATCCGGCCCTTATAAAGTGGGATTTAACAGTGTTTCGTCCATTCTGACTTTTTTTACAATTTTAAACATGCCGTCTTCTCATGCTTGACATGGTCAACTTGTCAAAAAACTAGTTGGACGTATGACGTAGTATTTTTCTGCTCAAAACAATACACCAAGGTTCATATAGGTTTCAGGAAGTTTTTTCCGAACACGAAAATCAGTTTCGTAACAACTTTTCTTAATCCCTAATTGGGCAATTCTCCTTGAAAATCATGCCCACGGCAAGGCGAAATAAATATCCCGTCCAGGTTTGAACCGACGAGGCATAGGAAGACCCGCAAACCATCAAGATTGGCTGCGCAGCATCAAGAGTGGCTGCGCTGTGGATCTGCAGCTCGGTACTCTTGCGATAGTGAGAGAAGTTGAGGTGTGTTTGTTTGTTCACGCCATTTCAGTGATGGATGTTATATAAACCGTGGATATAACGCTAAATTTGCAGATCGTTTGAAACCGATAGATGAAGAACATGAATTGCATGAGCTAAGTGAAACTAAGTCATATGTCTGTGTTTTGTTGGCAATCGCCGCATACGTGCATAATGTAAACACCACGGACATATAGTGAATCAATGCGATGATGTATTGTGTGCTCGTGATTTACATTTACGCATTTGGCAGAAACTTTTATCCAAAGCGACTTACATTGCATTATCCTATACATTTAGTTCCCTCGCACACCTCCAATAATAATCGTACAGCAATTTTTTTATTCAATACATGTGATCAAACTAAAATACTTGTTTATAGGTACTGAGGATCAATATGAAATAGGCAGAAACTGCGCTTTCAACGGGATCTAAAGGAATAGTTCAGCCAAATAGTTAAACCTCATGCCATCCCTGATGTAAACGGCGAAGCACTGCAAGGTGCTATTTAGAGCTTCAACATTTTGGATAACCTTCTGAAATAAAATTATTAGTTTGTTCACACACAGTCATATACATCTGAGATGGCATGAGAAATTTTAAATATTTGGGTGAACTACTCTTTTTAAGAACCCTGAGTGTAATTCCTCCTTTACACCCTGTCTCTCTCTCTCTTAATACCTCTTGGCAGTACTGCAAAATTCCCTCTTTTGTTCCGATGCAGCTCTTGGTTCCAGTATCAGATTCCCATTTTCCGGTCTGAACGTTGATGTGCATGTTGAGTTTTCCGCAGAACATGGCCACCTGTGGCTCCGCCAGCAGTCCTGTACCTGTGTCCGACGGCACCTGTAAAACAACATCAGAAAAGTCAAACCCACAGCCAAGATAAAACAACCTTCACTAGACAATGGGACACATTTATGAATGTAACAAAATAATGAATAATTAGCTTTTTCAAAACAATAAAGTCATCTCTTCATATCTAGACACACAGACAAAATGATGGTCATAAAAAGTTACATTTTATTTTATAATCTCAGTACTGGTATACTCTTGACGCACAACGTAAACGCTTGCCATAACTAGTGAACTAAACACTTTCAACACAAATTTTAGGGATGTCACAATTTACCGTTACCGCAAATAACCGTGATATAAAAACCAAGACGATCTATATTGTGTCATTGTACAATGGGGATGCGACGATATAATCGATACCGTGTTATCGCTAAAGTAAAACCGTCTCAATATTATCATGTTCACATGACATAACGGTAGGACGGCGTAACAGAGAATCACACAGTGGATGTTATACCGAGATATTACATTAGAATGAGTTTTTGATATTGCTACATACCTATTCTAAAAATATCGTTTCTGACTATGTGCAATCCTCTGGGATCGAACCCACGAGCTTGGCGTTGCTAGCATTCTCTAACCATGGGGCCACACGAATCCATACACTTGGATTATGAGTGTGACTTGTTTACCAAATAACAGACAAAACACACAAAAAAACTAAAAGACACCAGCAAATATCAACATAATATTGTTACAGCAAAGTCGTTGGGCATCATGATAAGCACACAGTGAAAATCTGATTTAGTTACAGCCCTAGGCACAATGTATAAGTAGGTGACCTGCAATAATGCCTGAGTATAACTGTGCAAACACATGGAATGTCTGATTATGGTTCTGAACCTTTTGATCTTCACCAGCAGTTTAACTTTATATCTTATCAAACTACATTATCCTCCAACATGACAAAATGAATAATACAATAAATAAGTTTTATCTGACAAACCTTGATCTTAAGAGAACATTTTATGACGTATTTACAGTACACTACACGAAAGACAAACAAAATCCACACAATACATGACTGAAAAATGCTAACTTGTAGTTCAAGAGTTCTGCATTATTGATGTCCGGTACACACTATGCACACCAGCACACAAACACTCCTACCAGCGGACACACACACAATGCACAACCAACACACACATGAACCTGACCAGTTGCCTTAGCAACCTGTATTCATTTTGATGATGATCCTAAAATATGTTAAAAAAAATCTTTCCAGAAACACATTTCTCACAGTTTAATGTTGAGGGTTTGTGCTGTACAGCACTGAGGCGTCACGCCTTCATTTCTCTTTGTTTGTAATTCACACTCACAGACGAATTCATTAGAGAAGAATTCATCTCCATCAGTCTGAGGGTCTCTCCCTGCGGTGCCCCTTTCATCACTGAGCCAGAGGGTTTGAGTATGTGATTCTCTGCTCAAAAGAAACATTGTGTCCCACAGAAAGGACAGAGGCACGGCGGGGGGACCTCTTAGCGTTTTGTGTTCTCTAATCTTGTTAGCAGACTGAACGTACTGGCAAGACGACAAAGTCCTATTTGTGACGAGGCCGTGTTATGAACAACAGCATCCGAGTTACACACCAGATCAAATTCTTTCTCTCTCAGACGCTGACAAATGCACGCAACACACACTATTGAGTTGGATGAGATGATGCTTAAAAACATTTTGAGTTCGGTAGATTTCACTGCAAAATAAACACAAAAATCTTTTTTTGACACAATGTGAGGTAGAACTATATTGTCTGTGGTTTAATGTAAGATTAAATTAAGACTCAGTCAAAAGTGTGGTCAATAATATTAGTTCTATTGCGTTAAACTTTGATAAGTCTTGTGTTGAGGTACAACGTAACATTTTAAATAATATAATCGCAAAGACACATTATAACAATATGTAAAATTTCCTCCAAACAGTCTGGGGACAGACCACAGATCGTAAACATGATGAGAGACTCCAATCAGTACAATGTCACTAATCATCCTGCAAAGCTCTCGAACACACACAAAAAAACACACATAAAAAAACGAATGAAGCACACACATTTACACAATCACACAAAATACTCAATAAACAAACACACAGGTACACAAAAAGCACACACACGCACGCACAAAACAAGATTTAACAGACACACATTCAACACACACACAAAGAAACACACACATAGAAGAAAAAAAAAATGAAACAAGAAACACATTCTCACAAAAAATATGCAATAAACAAACATAACAAAATAAACGCATACACAAATCGAAACAACACACACACAAGACATTAAATACACAAGAAGTTCACACATAATAAACACACGCAATAAACAAAACACACACACACAAAACGCACAGCACACACAAAACAAGATTTAACAGACACACATATAATACACACATATAAAAAAACAAAATGAAACACGCATTAAACAAACACACAAAAAGCACAACAACACACACACACTATAAACACACACACACTGTGACCACACATTAAACCCACACACACACACTTTAAAATCTTTGTATGAGGTCAAATGGGGACAGATATAAACTCCCATGATGCCACTGATCTCTGTAAACACAGATACCACACATTTTAATGCAAGCTTAAGGGACACACTCTTCCTCACAAAAAAGCTGAACTTCTTTACTCCACGCAAACATGTGAAACACACACATGTTCCCGAAAGCAGGTGTGTTGTGCTCCTGCAGGCCAGTGGGACTCAATAACCTCTGAGCCGCTTTATAACCCTCAGCTTTATCTGGACTTTATGTTATACTGTCAAACTCCTTGTGCAAGCCTGCGATAGGTGCTTCTCTTGATGCATCCCAGCAAATGTTAGTAGGACATCTAGTTAAACCTAGCAACAGTATCTAAGGCAAGAAGGATTTAAAGAGAGAGAGAGGGATCAGAGAATTTGAATAGAACGAGATGACCGAGCTCAGTGCAATCCTTCTGTCTGACCGCACCTGTGCTGGAAGACTCCGCCCACCGTCACTTATCTTCCACCCAATCAGAGAGAGATCAGATACAGATACTGACCTTTGACATCCTCCTGTAACCTGAACACCTCGCTGTGTATCCTAAAGGTTCGGATTGAATTACTAAAACATCAATGCTGTCATACCGAAATTCCTTTCAATTTGACTTTAAATATATTCTTGTGTGCCGTGAAGTATATTCAGAGTTAAATTCTTTCTTTCTCGTTTAGTTCAGCAATCATTTGTGTATACAGGTTTTCTTGGAAAGGGAGAACTTTTTTTAAAATTTAACCAGTTAAAGAATATCTGAACCCAAATGCCCTCATTCGGAACAAACATCTCAGTGTTATTAATTATTAATCATTACAGATCACTATCATTCCA
Source organism: Triplophysa dalaica (assembly GCF_015846415.1). Taxonomy (NCBI): domain Eukaryota; kingdom Metazoa; phylum Chordata; class Actinopteri; order Cypriniformes; family Nemacheilidae; genus Triplophysa; species Triplophysa dalaica. Next base: position 27,212,245 of record NC_079543.1, on the reverse strand, counting down.
GTTTGTTAAAGAAAGAGTGGTTTGTTGAAGAAACATGTTTATTTTTATTCAATAACCAGTTATTTCAACTCGCATCAGATCTCTTTAACATTTCTTCTACATTGAATATAATTGCTGTCTTTCCGTAGCTTGGTTGTCCATTTTTTCTTTGTTTTTAGGAAATGAAAAAAAAAACTGTGCTTTTTTTTATGAACAAATACTGCGTCGTCGAATTTGAAAATCACTTTTCAATACTTTTCATTTGTCCGATATTTGGGAAACCCAGCAGCAAACAAAAAGGGTGACGAATAATAATGATTTATTGCAAAAAAATAAGATACAAGGTTTCAGAAAGACGATATGATAATGAAACAACAGGTCTTCTGCATTTCCTAGATTTCAACCATATCTCATACTTTGCATGAATTAAAATATATAAAAAAGAATCTTAAACATTTCCAAATTTTAATCAAGTTCATAAAAAAAATTAACATTTTAAAGCACAATTCCATTTGAACAAAATCAGTCATGGGCGGGATATGAAATCAGTGGAAAACAAATGTGATAAAGTTGATCCTTCCATGAGTCATGACGCTTGAATAAGCCTTTTGTTCAAAGAGCAATGACATTTTCCTATGAAATGTTTCTAGGTCAAACAGAAGGAGTGAATGTTTGATCAAATGCCATTAATATGTTATTGTGTTGAAATGAATACGGTGAAGATTAACCTCATCTGTAATCGGCCAGCTAGAACAGCTTGCAATGAAAGTGTCCTTCAGTGTCAGTGATGAAAGATACACACAAACTCATATGGCGAAATCAATGCAACCATATCACGACCCAGCGGATTTTATGTTACGGTGTGTCACGTAAGACATTGAATGGAAACTGAAATGAAAATGTCAAAGATTTAAAAATACAGAAAGTAGTGAATATTGTGTAAGGAGGGCACCAAATTTCACTCCCTTTTCAAGTCTCATAAGTACCACAAAATTGTGATGACCGCAATGATTATGTGTCATCCGATGGTTGTTAACGTGAATAAAATAAAAGCATTTCTCTCATTTGACTGTTTTCATTCGGAGCTCCACAAACTTAACACACCACACCCTCTGACTTCATATTGATTGGTCTCTGCGGGCCGAATCTGTGCCACGTGACCCGTGAAGAACGCTCTCCATCGACTGAGCTCATACATCACCTCTCATCACATTTAAATGTAAACTGCGGTGTATAATCCGCTCGAATCACTGAGCCACCTCGGGCTGCGTTTAATTGGGAACTTGCGTTATCTGCGGCTATACCGACATGTGTATTGCAACACCCCCCAGATGGCGATACGGAGGCTGCTTAGACACGCCTGAGGGGGGGAAATAACTGACATATCTCCCACTAACAAGACATCAGCATTAAAAAACATGAGAGAGAGAGAGAGAGAGAGAGAAACACCCTATCGAGCTGCCTTGGACTCTGCTATCTACATAGAAAGCTACCTACTAAGGATGCAACTGAGTTGAAGCGTTAATTCAAGTCAATGATTTTGAAAACGCAGACAACGGATGTCACAAAAATATTCCATGAAGCACGCGGGAGACTTCGGCAGGTTTAGTCAACCATAACACTACACAGCACAAACGAGACGTAAAATGGCTCATTTAAGATGTTCAGAGACTTCGGTACAGAACGAAATCTGAATTTATAAACAGAATATTTTTGCTATCTTGATTTCTCATGACGCCTCAGGAAAGGTTGTGTACGGAATCTACTGTTATAAATCTTATGAAGGAAACATCCACAGAAAGAACGAAGTAGCTTTGATTTCCCATGTGTGTATGTGTGATAACATCCGTCCGTGCTTCAGGCCGGATACACAAGCCAGGGTGTGTGTGTGGTAATGTAATTACAGATTGCACGCACGCACACGCAAGCACGCACACTCCTCTGAAGGGATGCTTCGCCCACAAATGAAATTCAGTCATCATTGACTCACCTTCGAGTTGTCACAAATCTGTATACATTTCTTTGTTCTGATGAACACAGAGAAAGATATTTGGAAGAACGCGTATAACCAAACAGATCTTGCTCTCATAGTAGGGAAAACTACTTTACATTTTTTTGTTCTGTTGAACATAAAAGAAGATAGTTTGACAGTTGACAGTTTGATTACCATTGTATTTTTTCCTACTATGGGAGTCAATGGGGGGCAAAATCTGTTTGGTTACAAGCATTCTTCCAAATATCTTTCTCTGTGTTTATCAGAACAAAGAAATGTATCAGAATTATTGGAACAACTCGAATGTGAGTAAATGGTGAAATATTTTCATTTTTGGGTCAAGTATCCCTTGACACAGTGCAGTGCAATGAAGATGTCTGTTCCCACAGAGACTGTTGCCAGGACACCCATCCACCCTTCAACCTGCCATGACGACGTTTAGCCTCACGCCCATTAACCCCCCAACCCCCCAGGGAGAAAGTGTGTTTTATTGTCATTCACAGCGAGGACCACCTCCAACACACATACACACATATATACATTCATATTATCCAAAAGGGTGAGCAAAATACGGTGACAAAAATCAATTCATTTCAGCAATCTGCATCTATCCAGTCTTTTGCTGTCAATCAAATCCCATTCAATCCATAAAACTCCATCACTCACCTCCAGTTCTTATTTAGGGTGGAAAAATACATTTGAAACGCTCGTACCGTTCATGCCGTCATAAAGCAGTTCAGATTACCACAATAATTTAGTATTGTTGCTATCATTGCGTGTGTATCTGAGAGAAAGCTCGCCATTTTAAACTGAACAGCTTTCTTTAGAAATGTAGGTCATCCGTCAAACAGACGCACTACTTACTGCAGCGAGACAAATCTATCAGAGAGCAACAGAGATCTCACAAACACAAACACACATTATCTCTGTAGTCTTCCGCACAAATAGTGGACGTCCGTTCTGGGTATAAACAGGAGGTAAAGCAGGACATGGAGTCGCCATCAGAGGATCTCTACAATTAAATCAAAAGGTTTATTAACTCGGTTCATATGTGGAACTAGAAGTATTATTGTGTTATGGTTCAACAGTGGGTCAACGACACAAATACGTACTGAATTTAAACTCTTCAAATGACATTTGGAAACGATTATTAAAATGTATGTAACACATGTTTAATTTATCATTCATCATGTCATTGACTCTTAAACAGAGGTCATTTCAATCGTACTCGTAATGTGAAATTGTTGCGTTGCGATGTAAGAATCCTAATTCCCACGATACCGTATCGAAACCTCCATCTCTATTTACAAAACAACTGCAGGTGGATGGTGTAATGGAAATATCAGCGTGGCATTCAGAGGAAAGCTGGGAAACGGGAGCAGAGACAGGAATATCGCAGCGTGCCGCGCCCCATCACTCGAAACGCTCTCCAGAGGAACTCTAATTATAGAGCGGGAGTCGAGCGCTGAAGGAGAACCCACGAGACACCGAGGACCTGTTTGTGAGACATCTACACATCTGTGTGCGTTATGTTGTTACATTTATGTCTAAATTACTTTCAAATGAAGACAATTTCAACAAAGCTACTGATGCTACATACAGCACACAATTATTGCTTTATGTGCTATAACTACCCGTTTAATACTGAGGGTTTATTCACATCAATAGCATCAGTAGCCTAATGCTAGCAGGCAGCTAACTGCCGTGAGCTCATGCACCAGCGTCACGGTTACGGCATCATTCATCTTCCGCTGGGATGAGATTGTGACGGCCATGTGGGACTCTGATAATCACACTTCCATGTAACAGTGACTGCGAAGGTCAGAGGTCAAACCCAAATAACAAGAAGCATCTGTCACAATACGTCTATGTTAATCCTGGACCCTCCACAGGGCCCTGTTGCCATGGAAGCGATACTGGATGATATGGGTTTCCTATGAATTTAAACATGTGTGCCACAAGTCTCACGTGACATATATTCATCTTTACTGAAAGTCAGTTTAAAATATATTGTACATTTAAAATAAACTGACTATTAATTAGCTAAAAGCATGTTTTTCCTGAGACCGTTAAGGTACCAAATTCATTTGATGTAGGAATTAAAAATAGAAATACTGTTTTAATCTTTAAAAAAATAATCAGTGCATGTTTTTCCACAACCTTCAGGTTTAGGGGTGGGCCTTTATAATAGCTTTTTTTCTAATAAACTTGTTTGATTCACATTGTATGAATTTACGCGAATTAGCAAACTCATAAAATAGTTACAAATTCCTTTAAGATCAGTCTATCAACTTAATTGGAAAGTTAAAAACTGTTTCATGAAGCAAAATTCGAACCTATTATTATAAATGCAGTTTAAAAAGTTTTATATAATTTTTTTATTAACATTAAGGCCACATCCACAAGTATTCCCTCTCCAATCTTTTTTTCCCTTTTCATGGCGTCGACGCAAGAAATATCTGTGCACATCAAACCGCTAAACCGACTCAAAACGATGATATGTACATGCCAAATCAGTATGTGCATCTGTAATTCTGCCACGATGATCCACTAAAAATGAAGAAGAAGACTTGGATCATTCGCATAAACTGTGCGCGCTGGGGTGATGACATCATCTTTTCAATTAATTCATTTAAATTAAACCCGTCAATTTTACTGTTTTTTACGCGTTTTCAGATGCATCGACTCGGGGACCGGGTTTCAAATAATAGCAGTTTCAGGATTCCAAAATGCTGTAGTCGAAAGGCACAGTGTGTCAGCATCGCATCAAGATGAAAATAGTTCAACTTTACAGTGTAGAGAAAGCGGCACAGCTCACGTTTTCTACGCTAAATTTGAATCAGGGCTAAAACATCTTTTTACAATGACGGCAGATCATGGGACTAATGACACTCTTTAGGTATCTATATAATATAGTCACATAAAATCTCATTTAAAGCCCTGCAATATATATGCAGCAAAATCATTACAAACATGTTATTGTTATACAATAACAAAAAAACATCTTCTGGTCCTACAGAGATTTGAACAAGCTTATCCTCGTTAGACAAGAGACCATTGTGTTAGCGATCACCATCACTCACCTGCTGACACACCATATCCTAGTCAACAATGCTCTCTATTGAGTGTGGAAACCTACCGCTCAATGGCAGTCATACCAGTGAGGGGAACGCAACCTTTACAGATCTACAGATCTGAACAGAGGGGACGGCCTATAGCTAACAGTATGCAGCATGGCATTTCATTAATGTCATTAAATATTAATATAACTCAAACATCGATCAAACATCTTTAAAAAGTTGGCATAATAAATACAGTGCGTTTTGTTTGGCTGAAGAATACTCCAACAATAGATATAGGAACTATGAAAATGTTCCTCTGCTGCGATGGTCCCTTATGAGAACCTCTAAATGTTTTGGTGGTACAACATCACACCACACATCACAAAACAATCAAATATTGGGTACTAATGTAATGCAAAAGAAGGCAATAATCGAAGAGAAGGCAATATCTCTCTCTGGTCAGCACACAATGACCCACAATCTATAAAACCATTTCGGAATGGCAATGTATTCTAAATATAGATATTATAAAGCTTACACTACTTTTATTTGTTTGCTCTTGCAATGTCACAACACCGTCTTACTCATTAGCAAGCCATTCCCAACACACACTACCAAGATGGTGTGATGTCAAATACCATAGTACTACACCAGACATACAACGGTATGGAAAGAATTACTGTATTCATTTATTACGTTATACGTGGTAGTACAGGGTCTTTAAAGGAATATCATGGTATATGCATCCCAAATTCATGGTGTTACCAGAGTACTTTCATGTGAGCCACAAAATGAATGGAACTGTGAGTACTGACCCCTCGGCTTCAGGTCATGAGTACTTTTGAATTAGTTTAACCTATACAAACACAAATGAAAAGAAAATATTTTAGTATTCTAATATAAACTGAAGTATAATGCTGCAGATGCTATAGTACCTTTGAATCTTACCATCATTTATCATACAAAATAATGTAGTATGCATTAACAGCGCATAACAGAACACTATGGTACATTACAATGTACTTTTGTACGCTAGTGTTTTATGTGTGAAACGTCATTATCTTCCTTGTAATATCACGTTACTTTGTGTTGTTATTTATAAACAACAACAACACACAAACAAGAATACAGCGCTCCTCAAAACACGACAAACAATCACCCAGCACAACGCGTTCAGTCGCGTCGCGTCGAGCTGCTGCAGTGATTCGCCGCCATCTTAGGGGGGTGGGGGGCGTTCAAAACAAGCAACACTGAACACAAACAAATAAGAGTTTACGACTCGTATTAAAAAAAAGAGTTTCACCTAACGCAACGCTTGAAAAGCGCAAGACGCGACGCATGGGCCTAAGCGATGCGGTCAGACGCATGTGTACAGACCAATACGAACAGCATGCACCAATCAAACAGGTCAAACGCGGTCTTTAAACTATAACTTATAAATAAGCATTCTAAAAAGTCAATTAATGTCTTAAAATATGACCAATAATCGCCAAACAAAGGCCACAGAAACACGAAGGCGTTCTTACGTCACAATAACACGCCCACTGGCAACTACATGGATGATATTACAAACATCCTGATGTAATAGGAATGTCATTTCTACCACAATTGAACACATCGTGAAGGAATTTATGGTTCTAAACCTTATATTTCTATATTTTTGCCTCAGAATCCCAGTTTATCCAGGAGAATCTTACAGCATTATTTTCGAGGTTTAACGTTACACAAATCAGATTAAATAACAGATCAGACTAAATAACAGATCAGATCATGCACATGTAACGTTGCACTGTAACAATAAAGCGTCAAACAGAGGCCGATAGTCGTAACTTACACGGGTTTGCTGTGATTCACTATTCGTTTCAACACGAAACTGTTTGTGAATCAAAGCATTTCACTGACATTAATGAATAATAACTCAGTCTTGTGTGTCAAATATTTAAAAAAAATCTCACACAACAGCAACAAACCAGCGTACATGCGACCGGGGCTCTAATGTTCATCCTATGATCGCGAGACAGCAAATCAATTCACACAAAGGTGTGTGTGTGTGTGTGTGTGTATAAAACTATACAATAGTGTGTTTGTCACACGCGACTGGTTTCTTCCTCCTCGCCCGTCGCCGACGTTTTTGTCCTTTGTGGATTTCTTACCTCGACCGCGAGCGTCGACGTCGCGAACATCAGCAGAATAAAAAGCGCTTTACACCCCATCCTGCCGCCAATGCGCCGCGACTCCGATAAACACTGACTGTGTGAAATTCCGTGTACAGATAAACGTTCCTGTGTGTTTTCCGTGTGGACTCCACGAAGGACGCAATGCGAGTGCGAGCGGTGCGTCACCTGACCGCGCAGCCAGTGCGCGAGCGGCGCGTCACGTGACCCAACAGCAAGAAGGAGGGGGGAGCTTTAGCTTAATGCTGAATATTGAATAGATGTATTATACAATATTTATGTATTCTATACAGTGTATTTTCACTTCAATCGACCGACTTTACCTGTGCATTTTACTATTAATGTTTATAAATTGTGTTGTTCTTTTATTATTCGTTTTTAACAGAATAACATCACGTGACGCATTTGTTTTGTTTCACGTGTATTTATCGAGACATACACGTTTGAGTTAACACAATTTATAGTAAATTAATTTGCAGGATATTATTTACGGTTTTATTTTCTTTGCTGCCACCATGTGTCCATTTATCAAACTGCAGTTTATCTCTAATTTATAGGACGTTATCTTTTTTATTTAATAACAAAGCAATATATTTTTGAGAAACTTACATTTTAATAAAAGTTAAACACACATTTAAAGTGATCTTCCTTGTAAATGGGTCAGAAAATGTGTTTTTATCATTTTAAAAGAAATTGCACCCAGTTTATTTTATAACACATCAAGGTCCCAATTAATGTACTAATGGTCACGTGAATAAATAAATAGTCATAACGTTTTCCCCAGCAGACAAAATCAATGTTGATCAGTATTGTGTGCTTACATGACACAGACATCATGTAGGAACTGTGTGCACAACAATAATCAATCTTATTTTCATAAATAACACAACAGTGATTTCACTGTATTTTCAATTCATGCCAAAGACAACACATAGTTAAATTGGAATAAATTGCTTCACAGTAAAATACATTTGTTAGCTCAAGTCATATGAGTTGGGTTGTCATGCTGTCCTATTCTCAATGATATAAGGGTTCAGTAGAAGAGTCTTCAGTAGAAGTCCATGCCATCAAAAATGTTCACATCCCGTTGTAAGAGTCTCTATGTGACTGTTATGATGGATTCTCAAATCCCTCACAGCCACGGTCAGGTACCGGCTCATACAGGTGACAAGGCTGTTTCAGCTCATACAGGCGTTTCATTCATCACCCGCCACGACACGCTCATCTCAGCTCATTTTCTATTGTATCCTGGATACGGAGGAGGAGGAGAGTTTGTTTCTCTGGGTGGAGTCGGTGTGTACGGTGGCGGCCGCAGATCTGGGGGGTACATCTCATAATCATAACTGTAAGGGGGAGGCGGGCCTAAAACAAACATGAAGAATTAAACGTTAGTTGCACTTTAAGTCTTGTTTAACTTGTTTTCAATAATGAAAAAAATGTATGCGGTAAGTTTTGTCCAGACATTCATATTTACTCGAGATAAACACGTTTTATCACCCATATCATAACATTTTCATTGATAAAAAAAAATAATACCATCTTTGTCATAAATATGATTTAACGTGACAAAATTACCTATGGTCTGTGTTGCATGGAATTGTTAGAAAGTAAACATCTGTAATATATTTTAGTTCAGTCAAATTAAAGTTTATTAAAAATAAAATAAAATATTGACCTAAATATGCCCGGAAAAAAACAAAATTAAAAATTGAAATATTTCCTCAAAAATAATCTGAAATAAGTTTAAAGCACTAATATCATAATAATAAACAAAAATCTGAATAAAAGAAAATATAAAATGAATTAATCTTATATAGCAACATAAAATGATAAAACTAAAATTTTTATAAAACTCAAATAGGTCAAATATGAAGTTAATAGGTCAAAACTATAACTATAAGGTTAAGCTGGAGACAATAATCATTTTGTAATTTATGTTTATTAAAGGTCAACTTCTGTTTTTTATTAATTGTATTATGTCAGATTTTTCTTTTCATAAATTAAAACTTTTGAAAAATGAAAAACTTTTAAAACATTGCTTTATTAAAATATCAAAAAAACGTGTTTTTTCCATTAAACCCTTGTCAATGTTATTATTTTCCTTATGCAAAATTAGGTATAACAATTCCTTACAATTTTTATTCATACTTCTCTGTCTACCTTTTAAGTTTACTTTTCTGTCTATAGTTATCTGTCTGTTTTTTAAGACCCACTGGAACAACACTCATAATTTCATTGTATACAGAGCGAAACAGTGACATTAAAGGCTCAATTCAACTTTACTATAGTATATACTACAGTAAGGTTCAAAAACCCTCTAGTGTCTATGACTTTCACCACTGTACTGTTGATGTAGTTGTCAAACAGTCTAAAGGATTGGTGTGTTACCTGGGTAACCCTGAGTCACTGTGTCGATATATGAGGTACTGAAGACGCCCACTCTCGCCCCTCGCCCGTTCTTCACACACATACAGATGCAAAGAAAGATGGCGGCCGCCGCGCCCATTAGGAACACAACACCAAACACGATCCCAGAGATGGCTGTTCCCCTGAGACAGAAAAGAAGGCAAGAAGATTTTTTGCATTGTCGACTTTATTTAGAATTCAAACGCCCACCCTCTTTTATTAGTTTTATTCAGCAAGGTGTGTCTTTCACAGACAAGCATCTGTAGCTTCACGTGCAGAGGACAGTCAACAAGCTCAGTACATGTTCCTGAGTGAGTTCCATGACATCAGACCACCCAGCATGTTGATATTTATAATCCTCTGGTTGTGTCCGATCAGAGACCGAGTCAACAGTGATCCGTCTCATGGGGTGGAGCGGTTGTGCTGACAGGCACCTGACTAAACATGCCTTTGTTGAACCACGAAGGATAAAACATGTAGGTTAGCATTGGATTAATGTGGAAGAGTGAAGACGTTAGTTCAGGCTAGTTTGAGCTGCAGGTGATTCTCCAGAGGAAAATGTTTTTGCTCAGACGTTGCACGGATCGGGAGACTTGTGTTCTCAGTTAGGATTCATTGAAGTGTTAAAATTTGATCACAAATCTTGTTCTAGAGATCTTTAGGGTGGGACTTAATTTCATCCCCCTCAAACGGATTGGATCGTTAAAAGGTGAAAGATTTGAACGCTAGTTTGCAATCTGTCAGTCATTGCAGCCCCGCCCTCGAGCCATTCCTCATTACCAGATGTAAAGAGGTCGTTGACTCGTTCGAGAGGGGGTGGAGGTTAATGTTTTTGATTAAAGATTTCAAGTGCAAATTAATAATAAAAAAAAAATGATGTGTACGGATTAATAATGTATAATAAGTACCTAACCACTGTGTAAAACAATTAGAATAAAACTTTTTTATTTCATGCCAACTTTATTATTTAAAAAGTTGATAATGCAAATATGATTAGTACTATTGGCAAAAATTAACACCAAATAAAAGTCCTATTTATCAACGTCAAAAAAAAGATTTTTTGGTGCCCGTTCATTTCTCCACAGGTCATTTCGAGAGGGGGAGGAGGTTAACGCTTTTGATTAAAGATTAAAAGTGCAAATGATTATTTTTTTAAATAACGTGCACTGATAAATCATTTATAATAAATACCTCACCACTGTGTAAAACAATTTGAATTATAATTTTTTATTTCATGCCGACTTAAAATATAAAAAATTGAAAATGCAACATGGTATAATTAATAACGTTATTTTTTAATCAGAAACAAAAATCACAGATGAGAAGTCTCATCAGCGTTTCTTCAGCATCTCAGATAGTTTAGGATTTTAGCAATTTTATTTAAAGTCCCCGTGAACCGGATATTCTATCACATTTCCGAGTGAAAAGGAATTGCAAAGTAGAAAATTTGATGTGTATAAACACCTGTTGATTTTAAAATGAAACTGGCAGCTGACTGACAGTTTAAGGGGAGGAGTTAACGGATGCTCCGCCCAAGCCATCTAATTCAGGTCATTTGAGATGGAAAGTCATTTCAGGGCGGAAGTGCATTTTCAGATTTAAACTGAAAGATAATGAGGGTAGATGAATTTCAAAAAGAAAACAATCTACATTGATAAGCTTTTTAAAGTATATGCGCTGCAATATTTCATGAAAAAACAAGAATTGTCATTTTTGACTTCACTGGGACTTTAAATGTAACACTGAGAACTCTACATCTCATGAGCTATAAAAGAGCAGTCTCTGAGCAAAAAGTTATCCACTGTGTCTTTAAATTACTGAGCTGTAGGATTAATGATGAACTGTGCGGTCAATCTGACAGATGAGCCAACCAGAAGAGAAAAAACAGCTGCCTTTGAGGAGGGTTACAGGTCAAAGGTCAACCTAATTCCTCACCTAGCAGTGTGTCTGTGTGTGTGCTTGTGTACTTACGAGAGCACATCTCCAACATAGGCATAGTAAGAACAGCAGAAAGGAGGTACACCATCACAACAGTACTCGATACAACTGTCACACTCGGCATTCCCTCGACCTACACACACAGACATCATGATTTACTTCAAAGTGATAGTTCACCCAAAAATTTGAATTATCATGTATTCAGCCTCATTTAACTTCAAACCTGTTTAGATTACATTGTTCTGAGGAACACAGAGAAAGATATTGGAAGAATGTAAGCAACAAAAAAAAGATGCAATATTTAATTCCTACTCTGGTAGTGGATGATGTCACATAAATTAAAATTGCTAACATTCTTACAAATATCTTTCTTTGTGTTTAATAGAACACATTTAAACAGGTTTAAAACAACATGATGGTTAGTAAATGGAGACCATTTTCTTTTTTTGGTGAACTAGCCCTTTAATTTAGACTGACACTACACAAACCTCTGTCAGATCCATCAGAGTTCTTACAGTGTACAGCATTTCTTTTGAATAAGTACACTGTTTTAAATGCTTTTTAATTACTGTAATACATTTAATGAGAATCTCATTAAAATCACAATAAAATAATAATATTCCAAAATATGGCAACCATAATGAGCAATGCTATGGGGAGAAAATTATCGTTCATTAAAATAATATTGCAAAAATCTTGCGTTAAAAATAGCAACAGACGTGTTTTTATTAGATTTATCATTTGACTGAAAATAAGACAAAGATGCTTATTTAACCCCGGACATTTTAGCGTGTATGATTATTTTTCAAAGCATTTATGTTGTGTAGAATATTTCCCGCTTTTCTCTCTATATGCGGAGAAATCACAAAGAGCCGAGCTGAACTATTCTAATCATTCCTGCCCTTTACAGACAAGTCTGATCCTGCAGAAAGGAGCTGTTAATTCTTCTCTCTTTCGTGACTCTCCGCCTTCAAGGTTTGATGTTGATCCAATGCAACTCTCCATTTCTATCGATTTGCGTTTACATTTCTTTCAGACACATGCATGCTTAAGAAAAATAGCCACAGAATAGGTTTTCAAAATGCCCTGATTCTTCATAAAAAGCACCCATAAACTCAACACAACGCCCTTTAACGAGTTCTTCGTGAAGACATGGATCTAAAGTTCTTGAGGCACAGCTTGGTTCCACGCTGTTGACCTAATTTCAATAAAACAGGAAGTCAGGGCGGGACATATTATGTGGCCCCTCCCCCTTTTAAATAGCCAATAGTGTCACAATGCATGCCATCTGACAAAAAGTCAGTAGTGCAGAATGATGTCATAAACACCATTGAATCCCTTAGAGTTGAAGTGAGAGATAATATTATGGAACACAGTAGTTATCCATATAGAACTTTCTTTTTAATGGAGACTTTAAGTATTATTATTATTATACAAAAACCCCCAAAGTGTACATTTGACACAAATCAAGCCTTCTCTGTTGGCAATTAAAACGAATTCGATTTTTTGCCTGTTGAGAAAAGGATGTAGACACGATTACAGCCCTGTCTCGTTCTTCCCCTAGACATCACAGCATAATTGATATAATTATGCCTTCTAAAGTGCCAAAATTTGGCTTTAATTTAACTGGCGTCAGTTTTCATCTGGCTCCCGGAGCAATTGAGCAAATGTGAGGCCCGGCAGTCTGGGTGGTCCCCCAGAGGCCCTCGCTTTACCTCTGGGTCCTGTCGGTCAACACATTTTGGACAAAGACCCTTTAGAAGCACTGGTGCGAAAATGTTACACACACTGGACACACACACACGACTAAATATTACAGCCACAGTACTTCATCCTGGTGCCTTATTGTCCTCATGATAGATTTACCAGACTACTCTGATTTATACATTGTTCCCAAATGATCACTACTTACATACCATGGTGTTTACATGGTACTCCTAGGTATTACCATGGTAGCATGTAAAAAAACACATATTTGTAGCACTACCCATGTTTCTGTTACAAACATTGAGAAAACATTTATAAAACACACCAAAACCCAGAAAGTGGCCAAATGGTAAGCAATTATTATCTGATGTATCGGATGCAACTCCACAAAATGTAAGTTAGAATTGAAGTCATTCAATGTTACATTGAAGCATTTCGTTGTCGTTAATTTGTAACAATTTTTAAACACGACCAGAATAAACACTTTACCGGATAATAAGCACAGAATGAGCGACTCCCTCAAGAACTTCCAGCTCTTCCTCGGATTTTCCATCATGATCCAGAAGAAAACCCCGAAAAGCCGCGTCTGTCCAACTTTTACATGTTATCGAGTCGTACAGTTACAGTTAAAGAGTCTCATCGGCACGTTCGGGGACTTGTCAAAAGTTAACGTTAAAGTTACGCGTTAAAACGAGCTCTTTCATCCACGTGCGCGCGTCCCTCTAAACTTCGCCTCCGACTCCTTCCTCTTTTGTCTCCAACTTCTTACTTGCGCTATTTTCTTTTCTTCGACGCGATCCCCTCCCCCCAGAAACAGCGCCCAGATGAATCTCTGCGCGACTGCGAGGGGACGCATCTAGCGCGCAGACAAAACACCGACGCGCCGCCTCCGCGATCACGACTCCTCGAGCAGCGAAAAGATGCGCGCGTCCCGGTTACCGGAGGAACGACACGAAGGACGCACGATCAAGGATCACGTAACTCTGCTTCAATAGAGCCAAATTGCGGCTCATCGTGTCGTGAATGTCCCTCATGTCTATATTTAGAGTCGGCACATCCCTGACCTGAGATGCAAACAACACCAAACGCACACAAGACAAAATACACACAATTCAAAGGTTTGTTATTTTTATTTTCCATTTTAGCATCCGGAAAAATTGTGAACAATTATATAATAGATGCGTTATTTTACATCTCTTCATTCCCTTGAGAAATAAAGGTAAAAATTTAAATAAATGTCCCCTTAACATCCACAGAACCTTTCTGTTGTTTTCTGTTCTATTAAAAACCTTTGATTAAAAAGATCTTTGGGGAACCACACAAGTTATTTTATGAAATTGCTGTGAATTACCACATTTTTAAAACTTAAATTTTATTTTTATTATCTTGCTGAAGGTTATATTATTAATTATTAGCAGAGCTGACTGGGCTCCTGTAACATAAAGACTTGACTCCATGTGTGCTCTCCAATTATTAAAGCTTGTTATGGAACAGAAGACTTTCTCATTTCTATCCAGTGATGTGATTATTGCCTGACACAGGTTTTCTTTCAACCATTGTTAAGACGATTTATTTCATTGATTTAAATTGGCCTGGAAGGCCTCCCCTGTCTGTTTTATAATATGAGCTGGATAGATGTTATCACTGTCATACTTTCATTTCATAGATGCGTTGCAGTAAAGTACAAAATGCAACAAAATCAAGATCTTTGGTTGTTTAGCTTTTGTAAAAACTCAAATTTCTGTATTAACCAATGAACCTTTTATAAAAAGGCACACATCGGAATGTATGGATTGTTGGCTTCACTGTTTATCTTCACATCTAAAGATAGAATTGTATTTTTGTTGTAAATATGGTTTTGTCTGTACCTTGTGAGTCCATAAGTACATGCATTACCGTTAATGACCCCCAGGGGTCGACAGACCTCAGGTTGAAAATGCTAAAATTAATTAGACCACATAAGACACACATTCGTTCCACAAATCAATGTGATACTTTATTCATAAACCTAAGATCATAGATACTGTATAAATACTCTAATATAATCTACATCCTTCAGTTTTAACAATAATAACAAATAGAAACACAATAATTATAAAAAAGCAACAAGATTATATTAAATGGACTGTACAAAAATAAATAATGTTCGGCTATTCTGTACAAAAAGAAAAACCTCATTACAAAGATACCTTCTCAGAAGGTAGGAGAGGATTACTTATGAAGTAGTAATAGGAGAAAAGTCCCTCACCGTATCTTGACAGAATCACACGCTCACACACAAACACTCTCTCAGGTATAAAACCCAAACTCTTTGGTCTCCTCCCCCTTTAAAATGTAATCCCTCTTAAAATCGGAGTTAGTTTTGCAAAATTGTGAAACTATATACCTAGCTAGACTTAAAGCTAATGTGCATTGTGAGTTCTTTTGTGGAAATGCATAATACCTGCTGTTGTGTTCGATTAGCAGCATGTGTGTCTAATAGCTGAGGTGTAACAAGACCCACTAGAGGGCGCTTTGCGATGCTTTACTAATGAAGTCCAAGTACTGATCTCAACCCTTAAAATAATTTCTTCTTAATAGTCTCATCTGTACTAAGCTCCTCCCATCTTATGTACTTGCTTGCAACAAATTAAAGGCGCTTGCCCAGTCCAGCTCAGACAAACGTTACAGCTGTTCATAGATTCTTTCATGATTCATACATCATACACCATACACACTCAAGCACACTCAAAACAGTTGTGACATCAGCATCCAAAGCAGCAGAGATGTCTGTCTTATCCTCCATCACAGCTGTCATGGCAGGTACACAGTGTGCCAGCTTTGTGCCCTGTACCCAGTGGTGGATGGCGGAATTAAAAAAAACACTGAATTAAGTTTGGTTGCAGTCTCTGTCATAAAGGATAATCTGAATCAACATGGTGTCTGGTTGCACAAGTCCAGAAGAGGCCTTGGCCTGTCTTTTGAACTGCAGCTTTCGTTACCCAACGTGCGACCATCGTGTCCTATACAGCGCAATGTGCGTTTGCGAAAGCCCCTGCCACATGTTTTGGAACAAGTGGACCACTCGCCCAGTAGCCAGTACGGGCAAATCTGCATGAAACAAGGTTGTGACGATACGGGTTGCAGCTCCTCCGGACAGTCTTTTGATTGGCGGCCATAAGAATCGAGGCAGATGACATCACGCTTCTGGATTCCACCGCCGCAGGTCTGCGAGCAGGGTCCCCAATCGCGCAGGGTCCATTCCGCACCTCCTACTTCGCTGATAGCGTTAATAGACTGTCGGCTGGAACCGGAAGCTGGACGGGGAGCAAAGTAGGTGTATTTTACTCTAGGTCGAGGAGAGTCGCCCACTGACAAGACTTGGATGGTAAGAGGCTCGGGTAAAGGCGCAAAGCTTCGCAGGCGCTCTAGCTGGGCAGAAGAACCACTGTATCTCAGCAGTGCACCTCGCAAGGGGATGTCAGTTTCTAAAGTAGTGAGCTTGTAGTCGCCATTCAGCAGGTATGTGCCATCTTGTCTACGAACTGCCAAGTAGCTATTGTCGTGGTGACGGCCTCCCATAGAGCGCTGCTTGACATCGAGGTGTGTAGCTCCAGCGGGAATTGTTACTATGTCCTGGTAACCCGGTCTTAAGAGCAAAACAAAAAAGCATAAGTCACTATAAAGTGGAATCTAGAATGGTACCTTCTTTGGAATTTTGAAACGAGCTGGTAGAAGCTTTTGAGCAGACAGTGAGCTTACCTAGCACGTTCCATTGATCCAGACACTTTTTTGCAAGTAGAACCATCTCCACCGCAGACAGCGCACTTGTCAAAACGTTTGTTGGATCCAATGACCCGGTCACAACCAGCCTTCACGCACTGGCCTTGGACGCAAACTGAGGTGGAGTCAGGGGTGCAGGGTGTTCCATCAGCCACCTGAAGCAAATAAGAACAAAATTAAGCATCATTGGCCCTCACGCATTTTAGCTTTGACATATGCAACCCTTTAGGCTAGTTGAGATCTCACCTTTGGTTTTAGAATGACGAAATACCCAGTTCCCTTAGCGCGGCACACCAACTTGCAGCGGTCTTTGGGAGACACTCCAGCATACTTCGGCACCCACTCAACACCTTCTCCTGTGCCAAACGACACTTGCGAGGAGATGTCGTTGTGGGCCAAACACTGTTCCTCACGGAATGTCAAACCTGCACGCAGAGAAACAAATACAGATGAGTATCAAAAAGCTCAAGTCTTATTTGCTTGTTGAAGGTGCTGTTTAGTGACAGGAATATCCCGTACCATTGCTGTCAGGGCAGGGCTCAGTGTGGCAAGAACGGTACTGAATTCTTTTCCCTTCACAGTATTTGCCTCCGTTTTTGGGTAGGGGACTGTCACAGTCCCTGAAAGAGTACTGCACACCTCCTCCACAGGTACGTGAGCAGCCTCCCCAAGGACCCCAGGTTCCCCATCCGCCATTGACTGGAGTCTTAAAGGGAACAAGACAGAATTGTTGTAAGTCAGAAGGAAAACACAAAAAGTAAGTTAATAGGTAGCACATGATGTACAACAAATGGTGCTCACCAGAAACCTGGCTGCCTGGTTCTTGCTCAAACACTGGCCTGCCATACAGTAGCTGTTGGACCCACAAGGCGTCCCATCGGCCCACGGGAAATTCTTGGTTTGGCAGACCAGCAAGCCATTTGCAGTTGTGACGGTGCACCAAAGGGCAGCGCAGGTGGTGCTCAGGTCAGGACAGTGCTGCGACTCTTCTCCAAATGTGAGGCGGCACTGTCTGTCAGCGTCGTAAACGGAACCTGGCAGAGCTTGGGGTAACTGCTGTGGCCTCTGGGGCTTGTCTAGTAAACACTGACCGTGGCCATTATCCAGAAAGGTCGTGACCATTAGAGCACTGCAAGGGGACCAGGGCTGTAGCTGATTCAGATTTGACAAGGTTGAGGCCATCATGTGAGCACTCCAGTGGTCACCATTAACACTGGCACACTGTTGGGCGTCGTCATGGGGCATGTTAAACACATGACCTGCAATAGAGGAAAAATAATTTTCTTTAGTCAAAGGTGTCATCAAGTCACACAGGTTTATAGACCGGAATGTGCCTCACCAAGTTCATGTGCTACTGTGAATCCTGCCTGAAGCCCATCATCTTCAATAATGGAGCAACTTCGATTGGGATCACACACAGTGCCCACATCGGCCATACCCAGAGTGTCACAAGAGTGAGCGCCACAGAGATCCTGCAAAGAATGGAGTTGACAAATATAAGCTACACTGTAACATTCGTGAACAGATTTATTGAATGGTTAGAACTGTCATGCAATCAATTCTCACCTGTCTGGTAAACAGCACCGCTGTGTCGTAATGCTCAGGGTCACGGTCACTCTGTGGGTTGTGCTGTTTTTGCCACTGGCAGAAATTCCTGAGCATAATAGCTGCATTGGAGGAGACCTGGGGACCGTGTTCCTCTTCGTATACAACCAGCAGCTTCACAACGGCCAGAGTGATGGAGTTATGAATGCCAGGGTGGCGATACAATCGAGACGCCACCGCCATGATGGTTAGCAAATAGGGTTTGAGTCCAGCACCATGAAACTCTGCCATCGACTGGTCGGCCACAATCATGATTTCCAAAAAGCGAGGAGTGGACACAAAGCGACGGGATCGGTGGTGTGCTGGAGGATGAATAACAGAAAACTGAAGTTGAAATTCAAAGTGAAAAGAGCTTTTACAGATTAACAGGGTTTTTAAAATACATGTCAATGATATATTTCTGTCAGAGATGGATTGTACATTTTCTTTTAAAGTTTATATACCAAATGTAGGTCAAAAGCAAATATCCCCATTTTGGATTTCACAGGGTCTTTAAATAGTGAAACACTTATTAAAAGAGAGTGAACGTTGCTTTTGAAGCAGAAATGTCTTGTGAAGGGATATCAGCCCAGTTTACGTATTTCTCCATTAGTCTAAGTCTGTTTCTGCTCCGCCTTGTTGATATATTCTCCAAACTTACGCATGGAAACACAAGCTCCAGTCCTTCAGTGCAGATCTGCGCAACATGCGGTACCAGGAGGAGAAGTTCCACGTCTTTATCGCCTCCCACTCCACTCCCCCAACCCTCAACCCTTCCCTTCGTGGCTAGAGCTCCTTCCCTCCTCTTGCGTATGTATATGTCTCAAAGTTAACCCCTTCGCCTAACCTACTCATCTACCATTCAGAGCGCAAAAAATATTGATTTAACAAAATCTCGTAAATAACATGTTTGAAATGAGCAGTCGATATATGATTTTGATTAACCTAGCAGTTAACTGTAGTAGTATGCGTATGGGTAGACGCACAACTCTCCAACCTAGTTAATTCGCTCCTCATGCGTCAGCGCGTGCCGAATGACGCTGAGTCACTGAGTTTATTGAGTTTACATGGTGTGTACGAGAAATATATCTTATATATAGTTATCTGTATACTATTTTTTTCGAATGCACAACACGTGAGAAAAGTTAAAACGTACATCATTTCGTAAAACTTATTTACCTTCAGAGCCAGCTGGGTTGGGCTCTGCATTTGATCTTTGCGCATCTGGTTTCTCGTGGACGCGCACCTCCTCCTCGTTCACGCCACACTTTGAACCGCTCTCCTCTGTCAATGTCCCCCGTTTTCTTCGGCGAATGATATGGACGTCTCCATCTGTAGACCGCACCTCTCCGTTGGCGTTTTGGGGTTGAATGAAGTACTCTTCAGCACCGACAAAAAAGCCGCCGCGCAATCCATCGCACACGTTGATCGCGGCGGCTGATTGTTCTTCGCCCTTCACGGTTCCTGAGAAAAAGCATCGCGCGTCTCCCGCGCTGTCAACTTCCTCCGACCCCGGTTTGCCGACCATCTGGAAGACAAACCCTGGAGCTAAAAAGGTCTGGTCAGGTTCCAACACCAGAACCATACGATTTCCAAAGACGTCCAGCTGATAGACGCGCATCTCCGATTCCTTTTCCAGCGCCTCTTGAGTATGGGTCGGTTCGGTTTCGTACGGTTCGGTCCGAACCGGTACCACTGTGCTTTCCTCCCACGCGCTCTGCGCCGCGTTAGCGCACAGAGCTGCAACGAAGCCCAGCATTACGCGCAAAACGGACATTATATTCCCGTCGGGTCCTCAAAATAAAACGTGAAAATATGAATGGACCCAATGAAAAATCCCTGCAAAGTTGCGTTTTTTAGAAAGTGACAAAAAAGTTCCCGAAGCTGGAAAATGTCACAGAAAACTGGAATAGGTACCAATCCAAAGCTGATGCAGAAATAAATAAAAGTATCGTTGTGCCGTGGATTGAGACTTGAGCAGCAGATTTAAAGTTGAATATTACTTTCCGAAGGAAAACGACAAGTCTCGAAAATAAGTTTTCTTCACTGTCTCTCCTAGTTTCAACTCTGCTTTGCTCTTAGACTAGAGTGGAGCCCGGCTCTCTATATATGCCCCGGTGCGGGACCACCCCTTTCCTGAAGCCCCTTTGATCCACTGCGTACGCAACAGAGAGCTGGCGCACTGCCACTATAATCACTCATCAGGGTACAACACTTACAGTCCAAACCCCTTCATATTAAACCTTTAAACTCTCTATACATCTGTCTATACATGCATTCTGTACATTGACATGATTTATGTAACTTGAACAATCGAGTTCATTCATTCACAGAGTGTATTTTACGCACACTGACAATTAAGTTTTGGGTTACTGGGGACAGCACGTGTGATCACAGATTTGTCACATTTAAGTGACTGAAATGTCAAACTTCTGGGAGCTGGGAATAAGCTCAGGCGGTTCGCGTGGAACGGTAAAGGTGGACCGGAACGTCTCCAGAAGCGCGTGTGCGCGCCGGGCAGGAGGAGTGGAGTTCCCGCAAAACTTAATTATACGCGGATGGGATCCGTATTCACGGTGTGTGATAAACAGGTTTGTTTCGGACGTGTTTAACTGGACAGATTTAATTAGATATAAAACGGGGACATTCAAGGAGAAAGTACATACCGTCCGTGAACACAAGCGAACAGCTCTGACAACCCAAACATAATTGTCCACATATTGAGTTTTAGTTCTCTCATTACATAATCTAATTTATCCAATTTAATGTGAATGAATTCCGCAGACTATAATAAAGGTCATTACTTCTATATAAATAGTCTTGAATGATAAAGGATGCATTTTACTCTGTAATCTCTGAAATTACATGTGAATTAATAAATGTATCAATATATGTGCTCATCAATGCCCAAATATCCGAATTAATATGTACAAATAAATCGTGCCAAGCCGAGAGAGTTGACAGTCTACCTTAAGAGATGAAATTCTTCTGTGCAAGTTACACTTAAATCCACCAGATGGCAGCAGAAACCAACAACTCATAGAGGACTTTGGCTGTAAGAGTAAAACTATTGCACAGATGAGAAGTAACATGGGTCATGACATTTTTATATCAGCCCACAAATCTTGTAGTATACTTTAGTGTGTAAATATAGTAAACGGTAGTAAAATTACTACGTATACATCTATAGTTGCTCTATACGAAATGAGGGGATTGCAGGTTATAATGCTGTAAAGTTTATATATATATATATATATATATATATATATATATATATATATATGTTAATGTTAATACCGGTGAAAGTGTTTAAGAAATTCCCAAACAGTAAATCATGGGTCACAAAATCACTAAAGATTGTTCTGTCAAAAAGAAATAGGGCCTTTAAAGAGGGAGATACAGATACTTTAGGCTAAAAAAAGAAATTAAGTGTGAAATTAAGAGGGCTAAATTAGCTTTCAAGGAAGATCTTGAGGTAAAATTGAAATCAGGAAATTTAGGTTTTGCTTGGGAGGGGATGTATTACATGTATAAATGTAAAAGAAATGAGGAGGATGACTGTGTCTATTTTAATGTGAGCGATGTGACATCAGTTTTTAAACAGTGTAAAATCAGGAGGGCACCTGGGCCTGATAAAATAGGGGATGCTTTGTAACCTTTGAATAATAAACTAATTTTTCAGAGTTCTCTAGACTCCCTACAATTTGCTTAAAGGTCTAGGCGACAGGTAGATGATGCAATAGCGACTCTTTTACATCTAGTTCTTAAACATTTGGATAAGCGGAAAACATTTGTTAAATTGCTCTTTATTGATTTTTCATCCGCTTTCAATACTATTCAGCCACATATCTTAGTTGAGAAGCTTATAAATGAATTTGGGTCGGATTTTAGTCTGTAGGATGGATTTTAGATTTCCTTGTGCACAGAAAACAGAGAGTTAAAGTGAATGAATGCTTTTCTGAATGGCTGGGGTCATCTACTGGGTCTCCTCAAGGATGTGTCCTTTCGCGTTTATTATTTATCTTGTACATAAATGCCTGTAAGAGTAGTTATAGAGATAGGCATATTGTAAAATTGGCTGACGATTCGGTAATCGTTAGTTTAATGAGTGAGGCGGACTCTATGCATTGTCCTGTGGTTGATGAATTTATTATGTGGTGTCAGAATGCTTTCTTAAAACTTAATGTTTCTAAAACTAAGGAGATGATTATTGATTTTAACCCTCTATTCATGATACGCAAATGAGCATAAATGGAGTAGGTATTGAGAGCATTGAACAGTACAAGTACTTGGGTACTGTTTTGGATGATAAATTGTCCTTTTCTCCCAATACCGAGGCTTTGTGTAAGAGGGGGCAGCAAAGATTGTATTAGTTGCGGAAACTAAGGTCATTTAATGTGGGGAAATCATTGATGTGCATGTTTTACAGATCCTATATTGAGTCACTGTTATCTTTTTCACTGTTGTGCTGGTTTAATTCTCTAAATGTAAAAACAAGAAGTGTCTTGAGAGGATGGCCCAGTTATACCATAGGCAGGTTCTTTAACGAAGAGGTTCAACAGCAGGTGGCGCTACAGCCTCATGGATTGCGTTTGTGTGTGAGTGCCCATAATATGCTCTTAATATTTTATACATAGCACGAATTGTAGTTCTGTTTGAGAACTTCACAAGATATCAATGGATGCTTTAAGTAACAGAACATCTAAAAGATTTCAGGTTTCCATGGTTTGTTGTAAGGGGGAATTGATTTCCCGGCTTCCTCTGAATCTAAAAAAGCATCTAAAATCAGTAAATAGATTCAGATTTAAGTCTCGCCATAGAAATAAAACTTTCGTTTTTATAGACCAGAAGACTTATGGGACTTCTAAGCTATGTGTTGTCTCAGATGTTTTTCCATAGTTCCTTATAAAAATAAAAATGTTGACAAATGAGTAAATTGTTGACGTCAGCAAGAGTACAAAGCTTAAAAAAAGTGGATAACACATGTGATCTAAAGAATCAGAAAAACAGATATCTCTGACTTTTATGAAGAATAACAATAACTCTACTTGCTTAATGGTTTTTCATATGTGTGCTTCTGTTGAGCATCTCACTTGATCAGTAAACAGTGTAAAAGAGAGTGAGGTTTATACATTACATGTGTTTGTCTGTGCAGTCATTCAACATCATCTGAACCTTTTGACAGCTATAATTTGCAGGTGTCTGATGATATGTTGATTTTTTAACAGACTGTTGGAGTATTTTAGGGACTCCTGTGATTTGCTGGGTCAATTCAAGTCGAGTGTAACATGAGATTTGAAGCTGTTTTCAAAAATCTATAGCAGGGACGTCACATTTCACTTGGAATAATGAAAAAATAATGTCCACAAATTCCCTTTTTTTTGTTGGGTTTACAAACCTTCTTAACAAATAGTTTCTTAAAGATGCAGTTCACTTTAAAATAAGCCATTTTTATTCCTACTATGGAAAGTCAATGGGAACTATATTGAAGTGAACTACTCCTTTGAAATTATTTTACAATAGTTATCATTTACAATACTTATTTAAAAATAAAGACAAGGAAACTGTGTAATAAAGATAGTTTTCAAAATCAGGTTTATCATATCATTGGTAAGTAATTGAAATAAACAGTGTGATAAGTCACCAAGTCTTGTGTCATTTTGGATAAACGCATTTGCCAAATGACTTAATGTAAAATCAAGCCAACGCTTTACGTTAAATCATGCTTGTAGGTCCAGAATTTAACTCTTCATTCAAATCTTTAAGATATAAATCTGTATATTTAAACATGTTGTAGTCGTGCTAAATAGTGCAGTAAAGTAATTGGTGATGTTAAATGTGAAAATTAGTTGAATTTTAGTTAAATGAACTCAAATAGCTTATTTGATTTGTTTTACTTGGAAAAACAATTCAAGCAAACAAACAGCGTGACGACATAAGCAACAAATAAATTCACCAACCAATCAAAAACTTTTAAATATAGTGATTTTTATATACTGTACAGTACAAATATATTCATGAAGATGGTTTAAAAACAATTTCTTAGAAAGGAAATATTCCGCTCAGTCATATTTCTAGTTAAATAGTAAATATGAGCCAAAAAATTACCAGAACAATAAATAAAATTCATGTGTTTTTCACATACCAGTACAAACAATAAATTATAAAATCAGTGCTGTGTGTATTCAGTACAACGGTTTTCTGCTGAGATGAGTGAAAACATTCCTGCGTTAAAATTACAGATGAAATATGTCAAGTTCTGAATCCGTTCACCAAAAACACTGTAATGAAATTAATCTCATGAGTTCAGTGAAGTGAATCTGTGCTGAAATGAATCATCTTTAAGGATGATCCGTTTGGACCGATGCATTAACTGTTGCTTTAACCGCGCAGATATCAGTGAGGAATCGCACCTGTCGCAGGTCACATGACACGTCTTTGGAGAGATACGATTGGAGAGACAGAGAGAGAGCGTGCTGAATTTAGAAATGCACCTGACATTGCTCACATCACTTTTAATAAACAGACGCAGTTGAAATGAACACGTTACTAGTGTTGTTGAAACGGGCAGTTCACCCAAATATAAAAAATTGTCATTACTTATTCACCCTCATGTCATTTAAAACCTGTATGTGACTATTTTGTCTGTACATCTGCACATATTTTGAGAAATGTCTCAGTTGTTTTGTGTCCATACAATGGAACTCAAAGGGAATCGGTGTCGTTTGCTTACCAACATTCTTCAAAATATCTTCTTTTGTGTTTTGTGGACGAAGAAGCTTTACAGGTTTGAAATGACATGAGAGTGAATTAATGATGAAAGAATTGCCATATTGGGTGAACTGTATCTTTAAGAAGTGTGTATATGCATGCTTATTCTAATGTATGACTAGCGTGAAGGCTGTAAAGGGATACTTCAAACAAAAATGAAAAGTTTGCTCTCATTTACTCACCTTCGAGTTGTTCAAAATCTGTATACATTTCTTTGTTCTGATGAACACAGAGAGAGATATTTGGAAGAATGCTTATAACCAGACAGATTTTGCCCCCCATTGACTCCCATAATAGGAAAAAATACAATGGCAGTCAAAAGTGCCCCAGAACGGTTAGCTGTCCTACATTCTTCAAAATGTTAATTTTTCCTAACAAGCGTTCTTCCAAATATCTTTCATAAGAACAAAGACATTTATACAGACTTGTACAACTCGAAGTGTAAATGATGACAGAATAAAATATTTTGGGGGAAGTATCCCTTTAACACACACTGAGTTGAAAGGGGGGCATTTGACCTGTGTGTAGGCCAGCGTAGGGAAGTTCAATTCATCAGCGATCGTTTACACGAGTCACATCAAAAGCCTCCAGACTGTTTGTATATTTTAGCCCTGCAGCATAAAAACACACTGCGTGTCATTATTTCCAAAAGTTTGGTCTCAGAAACGAAGCCGAGCTGTGGAACAGGTGTGCAGGGACCACGGAAATGGCGTGTTTCTGAATATGATTGGCTGGTTGCGAGTGTTCAGGGTACAGAAACATTAAAAAAGTACAGTGATGATAGTATAGTTCAGTCTGAAAAATAAAGATACTAAAAAGGGCCTCTAAAGGGATGCCATGAAAGAACCACCTTTCAGGTTCTTTTACTTAAAACCTGTTCTTGACTGCTCTTAAAACCCCCATTTCTTTCTCTTGTGATTAAAGCATATTAAAAAAAACTTTTTCCAATATAAAGACGTTCTTTATACAACCATACAGCCCAACAGAGACCCCTATAAAGGGACAGTTAACCCAAAAATGACAATTCTGTCTTCATTGACCCATCCTCAAGTTGTTCTAACTCTGTGTAAATCACTTTGATCTGCTGAACCAAAAGGATATTTGGAAGAATGACAGTTAGTTTCAGTTCTGGAACATGATTGATTACCATAGTAGGAAAAATGTATATGTTAGTCAAAGGCGCCCCAGAACGCTTTGCATTGCTAAATTCTTCAAAATATCTTTCTTTGTGTTCAACAGAACAAAGAAATGTATACAGGTTTTGAACAACTTGAGCGTGAGTAAATGGTGACTGAAGTTTCATTTTTAGCTGAACTGTCCCTTAAAGGAATCTTTATTTTTTTAAATGTTCTGTGAAGGCATCAGATTGTTATACTATGGTACCCTGATATACACAATGGCACTGAAATTTACATACACTACCACTATAATGGTCAATTGTCCAAAATACCACGGTATTTTTTGGTCATGTTTTTGTACGAAAATAATGGGGGCGTGGCCAAACATACAAACTTTTGCACACATCAGATGTCTCAATCAGACGTTGAGGATAAACTGAACCTGATTTTCTTTTCTGAACAACCATATTCGATTTTTGGATTGCCGACTCTAGTCGTTCGGCAGTTTGCAATGCTTTGAGCTTATTTTAGAATAGACATACAGTTAATCCAAGGCGACTTGCTGTGACACGCGACCTGAAGTCATTTCATTTCATGAGAGGCAGTCTGTGTTGATATCGACTTAATGAGCAGTGATGACTACCAATGCAAGACGATGAATATAGCTCATGATCTGATGCAATTGGATACTGCAGTCAAGTAGGAGCGCAACTAGCAACCAATTACACTTTTAAACACTGACAGTGTCAATGTACTGTACTATCTGTGCTAGGGGTTGATGTGAAACGGTTGCGGTTTTGTCGTAGGGGCGGAACTGCATCGAGCGACCGATCTGCCGGTCACTTTTCCACATTTGAGGCAAGAGCTGAAGCTCTGTGTCCAAGTCACAAAACAACACAATTGCGGGATCCCACAGTGATTGTGTTTAAATCATGGAACAGCATTTATACAAACACAACTGTCAGTCTACACGAACCAGCAACGGTTCAGTCATGTAAGCGTCTATGTGCTCCACGTAGCCCGTGTCTCTGCTGGACACCTGTCACGGTCGACCGGAAACTACATCCTCCCTCAGTTCGTTTCATTGGTCCTCAACACTTTTTTATCAGGCAGTGTTTGAACACCGACGGCCGGGTGCCGAGCAGACAGCCTTTCGACAGTTTGTCTTTTGTGTCTTTGCATTGCACTGTGCGACTCTGCCAGCCCGTATCGCAAGTCCTAGAGCAGACCATCCATGGTCCCATCACCCACCGGGGTCCTGCGGGGGGCATCGTTGTCAAAGGCTCCGTCGTCGCCGGGACCTCAGTAGTGAATGTTAAGATCTCAACAGACGACAGCGCCGCAGCGGTCCCCGAAGATGCGATTGACGTCCGAGGGGGGAGCGGCGTCTTACGGGGCATGAAGAAGCTATAACGGATGTCTAGTGGCTTCTTAGCGTCCGTGGCGAGCACCTGCACCACCAGGCTTTCTAGTAATGCTCCAGGGCCCATGCTGTGAAGGTACTCGTCTCGCTGGCTCCACCCGCTGTAGTTAAGAACGGAGCCATTGAGAGGAATGACCGTCTCTGATGTGGAGATCATGAACTTGCCGTTCAGAAGGTATTCTCCACCGGGTCGCCGCAGAGAGAGGTAAGCTGTGTATCGCGTTTGGCCTTTAGGTTTGTACTGCCTTACTTTGAAGTGCGTCGAGCCCTCGGGAACCTTCACGACATCAGTGTAGCCCTTACTGCAGGAGACACATAGAGATCGCACAACATCAATACACACACGTGACTTATTATTCTCCGTTCCAGGATAAACAAAGAAGGCTGAGTAAGGACCATGTGTCAAATCTGCAAATTACTTAAATCAGTCTAATTTGTTTGCATGTCTATACTTTCTAACCTCTTCTTGGTGAAAAATCCAGCCACTTTGATACAGCTGTTTCCGTCCCCCCCGCAGATGCCGCACTTGTCAAACTGAAGTTTTGAGCCAATGATTCCGTCGCAGCCCGTGCGCACACAGTTTCCTTTAACACACACGGAGCTGCTATGCGGCCGGCATTCTGTCCCGTCAATCACCTGCACGAAAAATAACATTGATTGGTGTGAATCTCCAAAACGTTTTCTGCAATGTACGACACATATTCTCCACAAAACACTCTACACGCACCCTCCGGGAGAACACAACGTAGTATCCTGTCCCATTTGCCCGGCAGGTTAACTTGCACATGTCTTTAGGAAGAATTCCTGCATACTTTGGTAACCATTCAACGAAAGTCTTCACTCCTTTAGGGTCTGTTTGATGCCCGTTCCGTTGCGCACACTGCTCCTGTCTGAAATTCTTAGCTAGCACAGATACAATGACACAAAGAGTAAGTGTACATAATATGTGAAACAAACACTAGATAAAAAGGTAGATTATATAAGGGGGTGATTCTCACGAAATCTTGGTTTCAGGATGTCAAATAACAACTGTATCAACAACTTCATATTCAACTTTATATTTATTTAAAACAAGATATGACATATTTTAAGGCAATAATTTAAAAACTTTTACGGACAGTTTAACACCATTTAAAATATTATTTTACAAGAAAATCCTTATAACCGTAACTATTTTAAACTGTCAATCTCGTAGCATTTTCTAAAACAAGCGAAGCCATGATGCCTAAGAAAGTTTACATAAATCATACATTGGGCTCATATGACACGGCTTAAACTTCTTTCTTTCACTATTTCTTCATTTGTTTTATACATGAATAATCTGTCAATCCTTTTCTTTGTCATTTTTTGTCATTTGAGAACATCTAGTAGAACACTCAATTGGATTTTCACAATATTTAAATTTTACTCTGTTTAAAAAAAAATACAATTTATTCTATTGTTGGTCATTGTTATTTATTGTTAATTTTATGATATTCTCAGAAGTTGTATGTGCAACAATACTGGCCGGTTGAGCTGTGCAATATGATGCCTGTCCGCATGTTTTGTTGCCATTGTTAAGGCGATTTTATGTGAATGTATTGACTTTTTAACCTATTGTGTATTTATTTACATACATTCTCATTACTTACATGTGGTTTGGAAATACAGCATTCACTAAGCCCAAGACAAATTTCACCAAGGGGACAATACGCTATATTGTATAGTATTGTATTAGTTTTGTCGTAATATGTTTTGTTGACACACAAATTTTCACGTGAAGTGGTTTTGTTGTGGCATATTGTTGTGCCGAGACTTTGCTGTTATGTGGAATGGTTTTGCTGTGAGACTTTGAAGGGCTGTGATGTGTTGATGTTCTGTGCGATTTTGCTGTGATATCTCACCGGCTGGTGGGCACGGGCTGACGTTACAGGACCTATAGACAGCTCTCTTTCCCGTGCAGTAGCGCCCGTTGTTGCGTGGCGGGGGGTTATTGCAGAGACGATTTGCAAACTGGACGCCACCGCCACATGTTCGAGAACACGAACCCCACGGACCCCATGAGCTCCAGCTACCGTGATTGGACGTCTGCAACAGAAAATCAGAGATTTCTAAATAAACACATTAACCTCATACAAATGAGCAAGTAGCAGTATCGATTAATGTTTTACTTGAAAACAGAACATTTGTGACCCTGGATCACAAACCCAGTCTTAAGTAGCACGGGAACATTTCCAACATGTCAAAAATCATCAGGATATGTAGTAAAGATCATGTTCCATGAAGATATTTTGTAAATTTCATAACCTAAATATATAAAACCTTCACTTTTGTGAGTGGATGCCCTTCCACATATTAACAACTTCAAAGGCAATTTTCTCAACATTTTTTCAGATTCCTTAGTTTTGAACGGTTGTATCTCAGCCAGATATTGTCCTATTCTATCAACTCATACATCAATAGAAATCTTATTTATTCAGATTAAGTAAAACCCCATACGACTAGTTTTGTCGTCCAGGGTCAAATTTGCATAATGCAAATAGTATGCATACAACAAAAAAAGCTTTGTAGTTTATGGTTCTATTTGTACTAAAGCTGCCTTTGTTTCTATTTCTGTCAACACACAGACTACAGGGAAATCTCATTGGTCCAAAATGCTGCTGCAAATAACTGTTTATTAATACGTTATATTAGATTGGTTCTGATTGGCCGCGATTAAAATGTGACGCACATCATTTCTGCTGTGATTGAGGACAGATGCTTGAAGAGTCTGTTCACAGGAAAAGCGAGTTACGAAGACGACTCCAAACCAAAATATTTTCACTTTTAAGTAAGCTGCACCAATATATGTTGAGCGATAAAAGCAATTTGCCTTGATGTTGACACTGGCGGCTGATTTACTAGCTTATAACTTTGTTACCTTCCGTTGTGTCATCAAATTAATGTCCTCAAAATTTTCTTCCAGCCGGCTCGGAGTTGAAATGAAACCTCCACTGACTTATCCCCAAAAACCCTCTGTTGGTTTAATAAACACAAACTCGCCTGGTTTTTAAAATGTCATGAGGTGCCGAGGAACGATTGGGCAGTCGAGTTGGAAAACACATTTTCATTGACCTCTCATGAACAAGTTCAACAAAACAGCAGCAGTGCTGTCTGAAGAGTGTGTGAGAGACTGAAACACACACCAGCGGCAGGAAGGGTGTGGAGAGAAACTTCAGAACCAGCGTGTGTGTGTAACACAACAGAGCCGCATTTCCTTATTCCACGCGACAAACAAACGCGCATGCATGAAGAGACACGCTCAAACAAGAGGGATATTCTTCAGCAGGACAAAAATAAGTCTCGTAAACATGTAATGACCTGTGACACGTGGAGGAAAATACCAGGCCTGTCTAGTGGAGGACAGGAGGAGAAATTCCAGCAGGTGAAAAAACGAACGTGCTTCATTCATTTCTGCATTGAAAAAGTGTGCTTTTATTGATTTAGGCAGAAGAGTTTCCCTACATTTTCGAAAGGTTTCCATCTACGTTGATCACCAAATAACACTGAACCCTTTGACTTCCATTGTATGGACACATTTCTCAACATATCTTCTCTGTACAAGAAAGAAAGTCAAGCTGTCCCTTTAAGACGGTGATGTTTTTGACTTTATTTATATATTTTTGAATTATTTGAAATACTTTATAATACTACTGATGCTGTTGGTTTATCACTCTCCTATAAGTGAACACATATTTACATCAAATCTTAACTTCTTAAGATTACTCGGTGCGGTTGTAAAGAGTGAATATGTAATATGTCTGCGCACATCATCTCCATTTTCATACAGACACGACAAGGAGTTTCAAAAAACTTTACGCTCTTAAAAGCTTTTATATTTTTTGTAAACGCCTGCTTAGTTGCTGATATGTCAAGTAGACTGAATGAGATGTTGGCCAGAATGATTCATCAGATGATAACTGATTGCTATGAGATCATCAGCTAAAACTGTGTGATAAACCAACCAAAAGTATTTAAAGTAATATAAAAGTTAACAAATAATATATAAATCATCTTACAGTGAAAGCTCAACCAAAACTAAAACCTGCATGACTTGTGCAAAGAAGATCTTTTGAGAAATGTCTCAGTTTTTTTTTTGTGTTTCCAATGGAAGTCAATGGAGTCCAACGTTTTTCAGACTATCTTCTTATGCATTCTGATGAAGGACAAAAGTCATACAGGTTTGGAATGACCAGAGGATGAATAAATGATGATCGATTTTTTTTTGCTTTTTCTAATGATACTGCAAGAGTTATTCTGAAAGAAACAAGTGAGGAATATCAAGTTAATCCACTGCAGAAGATTGATTGATATGATGAAGAATTCAGGAAGAAAAGAAAGGGAGAGTAAGTGAGAGAGTGAGAAAGAGAGACACAAACCCTTATAGGGGGTTCACACCAAATGCGTATTAAGCGTAAAGTAAATTACTTACAAAGTCAATGCAAAGCAAACGCGTGTGGACGCAAACTCGCAGCTGGTGATGTGAACCCATCTCGTCTTCCGCGAAGGTTAAAAATATTTGTAAGAACGAGTCACTCAAACAAAACTAGAAATTTACATTTACATTACATTTAGTCATTTAGCAGACGCCTTTATCCAAAGCGACTTACAAAGAGTGAGGGAGCAACAAGCGATATGTCATACAGGAGCCATAATACATTAGGTGCCAATACAAAGTTACTGGTTTCAACAAAAGCTAGACCACTACCTGTTGAGAGAAAGGGTTTATTATTATTAATATTATTTTTCATTTGTCTGTCAGGTATTCACAGAAGAGAAAATTTGCGTTTGGCGCGACGCGACACACCAATCTGTTTGTTCTTAATGCTGGGTTCACACCGAACGCGAACAATTGCGTTCAACGGTCTTTATTACTCGCGGGAAAGGTTCATTATTTGAGTGACACCTTCTGACAAATTTTTCTGCCAAGGCAAGATTGACGGGTCGCCCGATTCACGTCATTCGCATCGCCTGCGATCATTCGTGTCTATTCGCGTCTTTGCATTAACTTTGTATGTAATTTAATTGCGCAAATCGCTTAATTCGCGCTCTGTGTAAACCCCCCATCCCATAATGGCAAATCGCGCAAATCACATGAGAATATAAATAAAAGCTTAAATGTGCTTTAAAAATAGCAAGAATTTCACTTTTAATATGACGAGTGTTTGAAGGAACGGTCGAAAAAGAACCCTTCAAGGGCAGACCATGTTACATTTTGAAGAAAAAATACTGGCTGTTTTACTTTGGAGTAAATGAGACTGATGAATTTCAAGTAGACGGCAAACTTACCGAATAGTGTTTCTTGCGAGTTTTGTCCACACATTTTCCCTGCAGACAGATTCTTCCCTTGCCGCACGGTGTACCTTCCACACCTGGAAGTTTCTTGGTCAGACAAACCATCTGGCCCTTCCTGATTACAGCACACCACAGACGGGCACACACGTCCATGCCCGGGCACACGGTGTACTCCGGGCCGAAGGCTAAACGGCACTGAAGGCCGGCGTCGTAACTCTGACCGGGGAGCTCTTCTGGACCCAGCAGAGGCTGGCGAGGGGAATCCAACAGACACTCGGCTGCATCAACACACAAACCAGAGCACAGCGTCAGTACAAACACGTTTATCTAAATGCATTGTTATTTTACAGCACAGAGGCACAGAGATAAAGTCGTTATAAAAGGATCGCTTTCTCACCGTTGCCGTCGTCGAAGAAGTCTGTGATGGTGGCCGACGTACAGCGGCTCCAGGGTTTGGAGGCATCGATGGAGGTCAGGATGGATGACATGAGCCGCTTGTCCTCAGTGGCGCCGAAGCGTTCCTCACAAAACTTGGAATCGTCGTGAGACAGGCCCAGAAGATGTCCTAAGCGAATGCACAGGCAAGTGATGTCAGGAATGTCTGTGTGAGTATGCATTGATTCTTGGGGTATGCGGGGCGATGCAATCAATACCGATCTCGTGCGCCACGGTGAACGCCGCGTGCAGCCCGTCGTCCTCAATGATGGCACAGCTCCTCTCTGGAGAGCACACGGTGCCCACGTCAGCCATGCCGAGAGTGTCGCATGAATGATGTCCACACAGATCCTGCACACATCACACACACACTGGTGAGTGCACAAGATATCGGCTACACACCCTCATCTTTCTCGCACGCAAACGCACACGTGCTTATGTTGAATGCATGAATTAGCATTTTGTCTTTTCCTCTTTGTGTTTGGGGGGAAGTATTGATCTACAAAAGTGAGTATAAGACCCCTGAGGGCCATTAACATGTTACACAAGAGGTCAATGAATTCATTAACAGAGCCCTGCGGTGACCGGGTGTGCCGACGAATTGACAGTAAAACATCAGATTCCATTGACCCTCAACAACGGTCGAGAAGTCAACCAATAGAAGTGCCACTTCAGGTCACATGATCTATTTTTTCCGCGGTATAATATAATGTTTATGTAAGCAGCTGTGATGGCTGCTTGTTGCATGTGCAAATAATTGGACATGAAATATCCATTTGAATAAGACTGTGCATTGCAACCAAAAGAAAACAGATTTGTTAAATGAAACATCTTGTTTTTACTCAACACATGCCGTTTGAGAAAAGATTTGCTCCAGGTTTTGGGCTGGTCTAACAGAACACACGCACACACGTGCACACACGCAACCCGCTTTCATGTTTACTGTTATACGTCATTGACAATCCTAGCAGACATGAAATGCTCGCATTTCTCAAAATCTGAAAACGTTCATACACAGGCGCAGACAGGTTGATTTTTCACAGGAGTGTTGATGACAGCCGTTCGGTGTGTTTACTCAGTTAAAGAGGATGAAAACAGTCTGCGTTCTGTTCTGGACCCGATGGCAAGCGTGCACAAACAGCTCACATGCCACATGAAAGAAAGACACTTTTAAAATCACCGGCCCCTCGAGACCGCCTGCGTTTGAAAAGGCAACATCGAGCGTGAGTGTCTATAGGCCTAAGTGTGTAAACAGGTTGCAGAGTTTAGCTCATGAGGAACGCATGTGTAATGTGTTATGATGAGAGAGTCTAGCCAACCGCTCGATCGACAGGAAACCTGAACACAGATGAATAAACACATACACTTGATCCTCAAACCATGCGTGCTGTTGAGAAGAGATGTCATGTTACTATGAGAGGCAGCTTAGGCCTTAATTATTGAAATGACTCTTACATAACACTAGTGAAATAAAAACATCGATCGACCTTAGCGAAATTCATTCATACGTATTAATGAAATATGTCACGATTCGTGGGTGAAGAGCCCAAGTGCAGGCAGCGGTGAAGGGGTTAATGAAAACAAGACTTTGATAATAATAAATAAAAGACTCACAATGGGCATAATAACAACAAAACACAACTCAAAACACAATTCAAAACAAAACACTTCCCAGGAGGGAGCAAAACAGTAACTAAATAACAAACAAAGACAGCAAGGTTAAGCAAGGTAAGGCAAGGGTAGGATAGGCAAGACAAGGCAAACGCATGGCAAACTAACAATATGCAACGCAAACACTCAAAACGAAAGAGCACAGGACAATAGACACAAGGGCATTTTAAAGGGGACCAAATCAAGAGGGAACAGGTGCGGGGCATGAAATAATTAACAATCAATATTGAAGAGATGAGAGGGCAGGAACAGAGAGGAGACTGGAGAGAGCGTATGGAAGGCCATGAGGGCCATAATGCCACTATTCACATACACTACAAAACATGACTTTCTTACTTAGTTTGTTCTTGCTTTCCAGTAAAAATGTCTACATATTTTTTTTACTAAAAACAAGACTTATTTTCTTAGGTCAATTTGCTCATCAAGAAAATGCATCTTGATTCAAGAATGTTTAGACATTTTTACTGGAAAACAAGAAAAACCGTCTATGTAAGAAAGTATTTTTTTGCGGTTCTGTCATGGTTCTGCCGCTAGGTCAAGAAAAGCAAGACAAGGTGGGACAGAACCATGACAGAAATACATCTAACACTAGTGAAATAAAAACATTCATCGACCTTAGTAACATCGATCGACCTTAGCGAAATTAATTCACACGTATTAATGAAATACATCTTACAAACACTAGCAAAAATCATTCATGTAAATTACTACACAACCATTTTTAAAGAAAAAGATTAAAAGTGAGAGACTTTTTTTACGAAGAAACCCTTCGTAATCCTAGCTCAACCACCTGCAAACAAGAAAAGCATGTGGAATACTAGTAGTTCATTATTTCACAGACTCCAACAGAGAGACATTAAAGTCCCAGAATGATGAAAACATACATAAGATTCCTGACGGGTCACTCCAGAACATCTAACTCGCACGCAAACACACACGGGAATGTTTATGTGCTCACGGCTCTCACACTTGGCAAGCGCTTTAAGCAAACATGTCGAGTGCAGACAGACAGGAAGACAAGTGGTAGGTGGAGAAGATTCTGGATATTTGATTCTAGGTGTGACGGGCCCGAGAATGCCGCGAGCTTCTGTCAGCTGGTTCTGATTTATGGGGCGTTCCGGGGGCCAAGCATATGGCCCGGGTTATTCTTCAAACTGATCTGAGGTCTGTTTACCGAGCGGGACAATATGACTGTTATGAGCGAAGGTCTTCTGGACTGCTTGAACCTACAAAATCATAATCTCCTGATGTCAACAGGGCTGGACGCCTTTGGATGATACTGAAAATACTTCGAAGTACGAATTGTTTTTTAATCTACAAGAACCAAACCAACAGCAGCCTGCAAATATAAATGAAAATACAGTCAAATTCTCAACCGGGAGTCTCTGAAACAAACAAAACAAGACGTTCACACCGATTTTACAGAAATCCAACAACTTGTCAAAAAAAATTCTTCATCCTACTGAGCGACTCCAGAGAGGCCGGAATCTATCCTAGACTGTTGCTACACAACGCTGGCATCGAGCGAAAGGACTTCAGAGGACGGGGTGTATAGATGGATGGATTGGCGCGGTTCAGAATGTCTGTGAGACTTTCAGTGAACTGTTAACGTATAGCCGCCGCGCTACAGGAAGTGTGAAATGCCCCAGTGCGTTACAACTAACAAACAGGGCGCGGACGGAGGTCACTGTGTGACTCTTACTTTTGAATTACAAAACAGACAAGGCCAAGACGAAAAACAACCGAGACATTAATCATTTGATGTCTTTAATTTCTCAATTGTTTTTTCTTAAACAATGTGGTCTCATATTCTCATGAGGACAGAGTTACTCTGATGATAAAGTGCGTGTCTCATCTCGGCATGAACACATGATGCATTGTCTCCGGTGGACAAGGCGCAGTCATGTGTCCATCTTCTCTCTGATGTAACGACTTATCACACATTCACCCATAGGCCTGCATGTTCTCAATGTCGCCCTTGTTTCAGCTGCATGGACGTATTTACGCGCCTGAGATCATTCTGGGACTGAAATGAGACCGGAGCTATTAATGACAACTGGGCCAAATGGCAATTTTATAAAAAGCTATATCACAACAGTTTCAGAACTAAAATTAATATTGTTTTTCTGGGCGTCGATCTAATTTGACAGAAATGTAGAAGTGATTACCTAAAAATGAAAAATTCATGTCACTAATGTTGTTCTCATCCAAACCTGTATGCTGTTATTTTATTTCTGCACTGCGACACATACAACAACCAAAACCATCAATTCCTTATTTTTTTTGTGCAGTTTTACATACCGGTTAAGGGTTGGTAGATAATGAATAACTTTTAACTTTAGTCTGACTTATTTACTCCCAAAAATGTATTTTTTTAATACCAATATATATAAATGTCCTCTCATGTCTGACATATCAACATCCAACAAGATACATTTACTTGAGAAACAAAGTAATTGATTAAACGGATACTTTGATGACAGAAATTCTGTCATCATTACTCACTTTCGAGTCTGTTCCAAATCTGTGTAAATGTCTTTGTTCTGATGAACACAGAGAAGATATTTGGAAGAATGCTTATAACCAGACAGGTTTCGCCCCCCATTGACTCCCATAGTAGGAAAACTTACTTTATCATTTTTTATGTTCTGTTGAACACCAAAGAAGATATTTGGAAGAATGTAGGACAGCAAACAGTTCTGGGGCACTTTTGAAAACCATTGTATTTTTCCTATTATGGGAGTCAAGATCTGTCTGGTTATAAGCGTTCTTCAAAATATCTTTCTCTGTGTGCATCAGAACAAAGAGATTTAAACAGATTTGAAACAACTCGAAAGTGAGTAAATGATGACAGATTTTCCTTTATTGGGTGAAGTATCCCTTTAAGTCTTGATTTCCAGGAAAAAAGGTCAAAATTAGTTTGTTTAAAACAACTACAAATATATTTTTAACTAAAATAATTTAACTTAAACTTTATAAGAAATTCTTTTTTGTAGTGTTCCTTTAATCTCTTACTAAAATAACCAGTCTGTACGATCATAAAGACCCTTTGGACATACGTAAGAAGGAAATGACACCCACAGCTGTGAATCTCTCAGTGGGCGTCTCTTTTTTTTTAGCCCATCACAGTCTGTGACATGGTACTTCCCAACCACACACACTCCTAAACAAAGTCCACGCCAACATGATGCTGGACACAGGACTCGCCAGAGGAAAGAAACCGCTGGCATCAAGCCGCCTGTGCCAGGCCAGGACATTCCCCCACTGTCAAGAGACGCTCCTCTTTGCGGAATTTGGTGTGGTGATCCTTAATAAGGGAAAGCAATGTCAGCATCATTTACAACAGCGCCAAGAGAGAACACCAGGAATTCATTGCTGCTACAGGCATTCGTATAACAGCATTTAATTCAATTCACAAATGTACTTTAAGTGTGCACAGTTTGGTGGAACCTCATGTCTGTAACCTTAGGCGCATTCATATTATCACATGGTCCAGTCTGAAGTTCTCTGAAAACAACAACTCATAACCGAACCAAAAGTCATGAAAAGATGCTAAAGAAGAATCGATTCCCCCATTCCCAAACCTAGTATAAAAATGTCCCCTCCGTCTGAACAAGACCTCGCATGACATGTACCACAAGACTCATTGGGAAACCTGAAAAGTTCACAAACCACAAGCGAGGGGGGCTGAGGGAGGCCTGGCGCTCTGTACAGTACTCTGGACTTTTGTGGTGGCAAACGAGTGTGGTCTCAACCGGTGGATGGATTTCAAATGGGAGATCTGTTTATTTTCCTCAGTTCCCAGCGCTCCACAGAAAAAGACAGAGGGAGGGAGAGGGCTGTGGTTACCGGGACTCCTATCTGGACAGCAGCAGCTGATTCTAAAAGCATTCTGCATGAGGAATGTGCAAGGATAGCACAAGAGATCACACACTACATGAGGACATATGAGTCTTTCCGAAGACTCCTGGCTAGAAAAACAGAAACAAAGGAAATTATTTTACACTGTTGCAAACAGGAAGGGAGAGAGACTGAAGTTCCCTGCTGAACACATCAGATTTTCCTTTTAGTGTTACTCCTATACCACGGTATTTCATGATACTCTGAAATTTTACAAAGTTAACTATGGTCATACACTTATTGGTACATGAGACAAAATATCACTCATTCAAAATATTCCTGCCAAATTAATAAATGTAAATGTGTTACCAAAGCACAAAGAGTGCCATGTTAAAAAACATGGAATACCACAGATGTCTTTAAAATCTCTGTGAGTAATGTGGCACATTAATATGTTAACAATTCAGCACTACAATATTAAAGTACACAGTGTACGCAAACGCCCCCGACACACAATTCAAAGTGCGCAAATGCTGCTGCGCATCTGCACAGCTAGAGACGCGCGTTTCGTCTGATGGATCTGCACTCAGAGCACGAGCTTCAGTTTTTTACCTGCCTGGTGAAGAGGATGGCGGCGTCATGGTGATGCTGGTGGTCATCATCCAGGGGGTTCTGCTGGTTCTGCCACTTGCAGAAACTCTTGAGGGTCGCCGCTGCGTTTTTGGAGATATCAATCCCCTTCTCGCCCTCGGCCAGAACCGCGACCTTTACCACGGACAAGCGAATGGGGTTTTCGATGCTGGCGTGACCGTATAGTTTGGACGCGATTGATGCGAGCGTCAACAGGTAGTGATGCAGGTCCTTCCCGTATTTCTTCGTCATGGTGTCATCCGCGACCAGCAGGAGCTCCACGTGCCGTGCGCGAGACACGGACCTTTTGCGTCGCTTCGTCGTGTCTGACCTGACGAACTTTGCCCACCAGTTTCGTCCACGCGCGTAGTCATCCTCACCGTGACGAGGGGTTTTGCGCGTCCGTTTACGTTTTTTCGCGTCACGCGTGCCGCAGCTGTGCAGCTCGGGCATGGCTTTGAAACTGAAGCGCTCGCGGGTGTAATAGTGGAGAGAGTGTGTCGCGTCAGCATCCTCGACTACACGCAAGTCGTTCTCGTGTCCTTTTGCCCGTACGAGAGGCGTGATGGTGTACCGGGCGTGATCCACGGCAAAGAACCCCTGAAGTCCACCGCCACACAGACTAAACACCGCCAAAGACTCTGCGTTTGTGTTCACGGTTCCGCGGTAAACGCATTCCCGGCGCAGCGGCGGCGCGTCCTCTCCCGTGCTTAAGTAACGGGACGATATCGACTCATCCCGCTCCATATCCAACTGAAACCGCTGGCCGTCCATGTATAACAGATACCCCGCTTTCCCTCCCCCGTGATATATCCGATCCACAGTGCGCACGACGCCGCCGGTCCGGTGGGCAGGTGTGCGCAAGGACGCTTTGGCAGGTGTAGAGAACGCGCTGGACGCAATGGAGCCAGATGCGCTCAACGCAGCGGACAGCGCGCAGCACAACAAAACAATCCGCCACATGATTTAATCCGATGGAGAAATGTTGTTTAGTCCAACGTGTCGTTTAGTCAAAGACTTTTGCAATCCGCATGAGATGTTTAAGGCGAATTTAGGAAACTGGTCCATTTGTCCGCGTGCGCATCTTCTACAAAATAAACACGAGAGAGGCGCGAGAATAGACGAGGAGGAACTAAAGTGAACTTGTAGAACAAAACACAAAGTTTCCTCTTAAAAGCACCAGAGAAAGAGAGAGAGAAAGAGTCCTGCCCCCTTTGCACTCTCTCTCTCACACCAGCCCTCCTCCTCTCTCATTCTGTTTGTGTGTGTGTCGGAATCTAAGTCCGGTGAAAGCCGTCGGGACCGACAAGCGACTCTCGGCTGTGCCGAGAATCAAACAACGGAACAACGTGCAAACTAAGCGGAAACATGCGCGTTCATGCACCCGAGAGAGTCTGGAACGCGACTGTTGCGTTTTTAAAAGGATACTTTTCAGGTTACTGTGCGGACGGAGACATTTTGTACTGTAAAAAGTTTTGGGTGATATACTGCATGATGCCTACATACATTCAAATGGAAATGTCTTTAAATGTGGGAGGCAAATTTGTAACATGATTGCATTTTTATTTATTTCTCAAGATTACCAAATCAAACAGTAAAGCAGGGATTTGCATTATTATATAGGCTTAAATAAACAAGAGAACATCTCCAACTATCTCCAACTTTTTCTATCTTCTAGACCAGAAATGAAATATTAATCAAATTTAGCTTAATAATTAATATACTTTATGTTTTCTTAATCATTTTAATTTATACCTCTTCATAAAACCATCACTGTACATTGTGGATATATGGTGTGTGTGTGTAAAATCTCTCGTACCTTATTGCATAATGATGTTGGGCATCAGAGGGAGAAGCAGCCTGTGACGGAGGAAATCCACGACTGGGAAACCCTGTTCTGCTCAACAGAGCATCAATCCCTGCAGGCAGACAGACAGATGGGCGAGAGGCAGACAGGTGGCTGAATATAGTGCACACTAGTGAGGCTCTCATTCTGCTGTCCGAGGTCATTCCATCACTGTATTATGACATCACCACAACAACAACAACATCATAACATCAACAACATCTCAGTGGCACAAAGGGTCAGTTCGTTGTTAACTCACCCTCTCTCTCAGAAAGACAGAATAAAAGTGCTTTAAAAAAAAGCAAAGAATATAATTTATTAAGCCTGCATGCAAACATAAAATATACTGTATACAGTATGTGTGCAAGTCACATGACAACCAGCAGAGTGATTGCAGTGGCATCAGTTCTTGTGTGTGATGTGTCTCATCCGAGTTAGAATGAGAATGAATAAAGCATATTTTCAGTTTCAAACTTCAGTTTTCAAAGAGATATCGCAGACCTCTAGATGTAGCAGTTTTATAATATAAGAACCAGCATCAAGATTTTGCCTAACATTTATTGTTCTAGAAAAAAGAAGAGTTTAAAAAGACATGAGGGTGCACAAAACGTTTCCAATGCTTCTAGTCTCTTAGTTAAGTAACATCATTTAAATTATTGAATAGGGCACTTGTTACTTTCAATGTAATGGATCATTTATGAGCATTCTGAGTGGCAAGAAAAAAAGGGTTTGCTCTCTCTCTCTCACACACACGCGTGTGTCTTAATATCTTTGTGAACTCATTGTATTTTCTATTCCCTAAACTTGAATTAAAACCTGTGAAGGGTGTGTGTTGTATGCGCCGATACAGTAAGAGAATAATTACTGATCCTCATAGAAACGGTTGTTTATTTTCAGCTCTGTCGGGCGTGTTGTGTAATGCGTGTCTTTATTCGAAAATCACATTGAGTGCCAAAATGCCTCTCCACATATAAGATGTGACACCTCACGGATCTCCTGCCCGGTGTTTGTTTACTGAAGCTGAGTCATTTAATAGTCTTTCCCAAAGGACCTGACAAGCCCAACAAGACAAGCTGGCAAGAAGGAATTTTTCCATACGTGTGAAATCTTTCTATATGCAGTCACGCTCAAAATGACATTTCATGATTCGCTCACTTTCATGTCGTTCTTCCTTTCATGAAGCACGAGAGATGTTTTCCATGTTTGTGTCTAAATATGGTTCTGCTAAATGAACCACGTGCATGATACTTTTTTAATCATTTTGAAGCGGTATACAGGTTTCAATTTAAGGTTTTCAAATCTTTGGTTGGCTGCTTTTGCTCTGGTCAAAACAGTGTTGTAATGAGCTGGTTGTATAGAGGCACCTCTCACCTATCTGTCACGAGACGAGGCTCTGGGGGGTCTGCGGCCCACCGCCTGCTTGACCTTGCTGAAGCGGATGTTTGCTCCGGTTAGAAAGATGTGAGAAAACCCTGGGGTGGTCAGTGTGGGTCGGTTTGAGAGTGTTTTATGTGATGAATGCTTTGGAATTCTTCAAGGTAAAGCTTTGACCCAGAGCTCACCCTTTGGCTTGTGTCTCAACCTTGTCAACAAATGTGGAGAGATCACAACGAGCGAGCAAAGAGGTCTGGGCCATTTTTCAA
Source organism: Triplophysa dalaica (assembly GCF_015846415.1). NCBI lineage: Eukaryota > Metazoa > Chordata > Actinopteri > Cypriniformes > Nemacheilidae > Triplophysa > Triplophysa dalaica. The sequence continues at coordinate 27,168,950 of NC_079543.1, read as the reverse complement.
ACACTTGCCTGATATGTTTTTCTGGTGAGGAGCGCTGTGGGTGGATATTCCTGTCAAAAATGTTTTGAAAAGCAAAGATGTTTTTTTCCACAAAGAGTGAAGGGAATAGTCTGTGCAGAACAACATTCAGACATTTTCTGAAGTAGCCCTCTTGAGATGGTGATGGAGAAATGGACAGACAGGGGAACAGAAAGATAGATAGATGAACAGACAAACAGACTGATGGGCAGGAAGACAGATTGATGGACATACAGATGGATAGACAGACAGATGGTTGGGTAGACAGAAGGATGTACAGAAAGAAAGACTAATAAATAGACAGACAGACAGTCAGACAGACAGAGAGATGAATAGACAGACAGGTGGATGGGCAGAAAGACAGGCGGATTGACATATAGAAAGACACACAGATGGGCAGGAAGACAGAAAGAGATAAAGATGGACAGGAGGACAGATGAATGGACAGACAGATGAATAGACAGACAGACGGGCAGGAAGACAGACGGGTGGATAGAAAGACATACAGATGGACAGGAGGACAGATGAATGGACAGACAGATGAATAGACAGACAGATGGGCAGGAAGACAGACGGATGGGCAGGAGGACAGATGAATGGACAGACAGATGAATGGACAGACAGATGGATAGACAGACAGACAAATGGGCAGAAAGACAGACAGATGGGCAGGAGGACTAATGAATGGACAGCCAGACGGTTAGACAGACAGATGAATAGACAGACAGAAAGATGGGCAGGAAGACAGACAGATGGACAGGAGGACAGATGAATCGACAGACAGATGAATAGACAGACAGACGGACAGGAGGACAGATGAATCGACAGACAGACGGATGGACAGAAGGACAGATGAATCGACAGACAGATAAATAGACAGACAGACGGATGGGCAGGAGGACAGATGAATGGACAGGAGGACGGATAAACAGACAGATGAATAGACAGAAGACAGATGGGCAGGAAGACAGACGGGTGGATAGACAGACAGAAAGATGGAAACACAGAAATATAGACAGACGAAAAGACAGCCAGTAGGTGGGCAGAAACACAAACAGATGAATAGACGGACAGACAGATTTAGGCAGACAAGACATACAGATGAATGAACAGAAAACAGACAGATAGACTGAGAGGCAGAAAGAAAGACAGACAGATGAAAGCGGACCGACAGACAAACAGATGGACAGTCAGCCAGGCTAACAGACAGACAGACGGATGAATAGACAGATAGACAGACAAACAGTAATACAAATCCATCATTTTTATTTCAAAGTTGATTTTAGATTACACAGACGTGTTACACCAGAATAATGTTTATAAACACATTTCTAACAACATCCATCCACGCACACAAGGTGATGCTTTGGCGCAGATGGTCCAACAGCCAAAGCTTTTCTTTATCTGTAAATACTCTGGTTATCTACTGTATCAAGCATGAGGTCACATATTAAAGGCTCAATTATAATCCACTAAACACAACTACAGTCTACATGGACACGCACACAGAGGTCTGTTAGAAGGTCTTTCCTTACTCAAAATATAGAGCACACACTATCAAAACGTGCCTATGGACATGCATGCTCGTACACGTGTGCAGACAGCACACAAACACACGCGATGGGTAAAGTAAGTGCAGCACTAAATGACTCCATTTATAAAACAAGAGCACTAAAATGCAGTTCTAGTTTTCACGCTGTGTCCCATCTGTTGTGCTCTTCATCACCATCTCTCATTCATAATAGAGCTGCTCTGACTTAAAAATATAAATCCATCATTTAACATCGTGGTACATATTTATTTTTCTAATTCTTTCCTGTCCTGTTAAAGGCATTTTTTTACATTTAATTTTATTTATTTATGTGTTTTACAATACTGCCAAGGCAGACATAGATCAAGAAACAAACAATAACAGAAAACAATATTGAGGAATTAAAATAAGGCGCTTTGTGATAAAATATAATAAAACAAGATATAAAAAAAATTAAAATTGAACTTTAAAAAAATCAAAACAATTTAAATGTACATACAACTGCAAAAAAAATGTAAGAGACCATTTTGGTTTTCTTCTGAATTTACCACTTAAAGGTATACGTTTAGGTAAAATGGTCATTTTTGTTTGATTCTATGAACTACTAACAATATTTCTCCCAAATTATTATTATTATTTTTTTTGCAGAAAATGAAAACTGGAGATTCAGGTGAGAACAACAGAAAAGATGCTCCGTGTATTTTTAGACCTCAAATACTGCAAAGAAAACAAGTTTGTATTCACTTTTAAGCAACACAACAGTAATATTTCTACATTTATTTAGTATTTATAAGTTCAAAAGTACTTTTTATGTGCTAACGTGCCTTGTCATGCTGTAAGTCTTTCACATTGCTTTGGCAATACTGTAACTAAATACAATCATGCAGATAATAAAGCATCTTAAAATTGAAACCGAGATGGACAGTAAGAGGAGAACGAGAGAGAGGGGGAGAGAGAGAGAGAGAGAGAGAGAGAGAGAGAGAGAGGGGGGGGGCTTGTTTTTCCAGCGTTTGGTGTCTGTTTTCATGGTTTGTCTGAATCTGTCATCTGTTTGCTTCAGCTAATGCTTCTCCGTCTGTCTCCGAGGATCATGGGAAAGAGAATCTACTCAAGCGACACACACACACACACACACACACACACACTTGACAACACAATCAAAATGAAAACAAAGAAAGTTATTTATAAAGACTGAAGAATAAACCAAACCAGTAAAACACCAGATGATGATGCTTACCTCTGACATCACTAACAAAAGGTCAGGTCACATTCCGCTCACTTTTGGGATAATTCTGTCAGAAAACACACACATCTTTCTTTGTTAACATGACCCACAATGTTACAGTCATATTGGCTTTGAATTGATACGACTGCTGCAAATATATCAAAGAGACTTAAGACAATCAATTCCAAAAGCCATTTATCAAGCTTCTGTGATTATAGGCCCCATGTTTACGAACTGAACATTTTTTTAGACTTCTACATGAGAGACGAGGCAGAAAACCACATTAAGAGGACTTTTATTATTGGCAACGCAGGTCTGTTTTCATGTGCCTAGAATATTCCGCTCAGTGTTTGTCGTAAATCTCCAACCCTATATATTAAACTTCCGCAATTATTTCAGCCGGAAACGCTTAAGGTACTGCATTTAAACTGTAGATTTACATTTATTCATTCAGCAGAAGCTTCTATCCAAAACTATCTATGCGGAAGGACTTCCGGTTCCATCACTGCAAAGTCTAAGTTTTTTTTTTGGTAAATCGCACAAAATAAGGTCTGTGGTAAACAAAACCTTTTTTTCTATGATATAAAACCAATTATAACGGCATGTGATTTTATAAAGCCTTATTGTGTCTTAAAAACAGCCAGGGGCGAACTGGTCATCTGGCGTACCGGGCGTATTCCTGGTGGGCCGCTAACTTATTGGGCCGGAACAGACGCTTTGGCCGCTCAGACGGACGTATTATAAAAGCAAATGCACGCAACGCGAATGCAAAACACACGTATGCATGCCATGTACCATGCATTAACATGTTTGTAAAGTTGAGTCTGTAAATTTAGCTTCTCTATCGCCATCTCTGTTCAAAACATAAAATTGCAGGTTACGTTACGTAGCAAGTTACTCACTAGTTATTCCAAACCTCTATTTTTGGTTGAACACAAATAAAGATGAAAGAATAAACTTTCTAGATTTCCGGGGCACCATTGACTTCCATAGTAGGAAAAAATTTGATAGTTAAAGGGGCTAAAGAAAGGTCCTAAATTCTTAAAAAGACTGTTTATGTGTTCAGCACTACAAAAAAATATACAATATTATTTCTATTATTGTAGTGGATGATGTCCGAGAAGTGAAAATTGCTAAAATTTTTTCAAAAATCTTCATGTTTTCAACAAAGCAAAGAAATGTGTACAGATTTATAGCCACATGTTTGGCACAATCTTAATTTAAGTCTCTTTAAGGTCTCTTTCTCTGTACTTATTTTAATTTTTAACCTAAAAAGTCATTGTTTCTTTTATTTCATACCAAAAGAATTGAACAATATACTGCTGCTTCTTTTAGAGTTCTAAAATCGTTTTACAGTGTGCCGATGAAATTGAACATCATTTTGTTTCAGAATTTGCAACATTAAACAGTCCATCTCCCAAAAGACGAAAACCCATCAAACCTGAAACACAAGAAAGTTTAATAAAGTGAAATGATTAAACACAATATGCATCTCCGCACTCTCTATTTAAACTAATCGGTTTCTTTTTCTCCAAATGTCACAACACAACTTTTTCAGTAAAATCTTTACAGGCGATTCTCCTGGATTCAACAAACAGATGTTGACTTTTAAAGAAGTGCACAATGCCCTTAATTGGCTCCACTCAGTGGTAAGGTCAAAGGTTAAATGGGTCTCGTTATAAAGGTGATTGTGAGCCGGCGCTCCGCTGGGCCGCACAGCAGGTGGAGACGCTGGAGAGACACAACACAGACATGAATGGACTGTTATTCACAAACTGAGACATCTGACCAGACACTAGACTTACTGTCAGCGTGACCGAGTTTATTTGGTACTTAAACAATTCTCATTGTGATGAAACAGTTAAGAGGACAGAGTTGGTTATGTGTCAAAGATTTATACATACATTGAGGAAAATGTGATGAAATCAGAAACTACAAAACGGGATCAACAGTCTGCCCATCGCTGTCAATCTAGGATTCACCAAAACCTTCTCGAAGGTCAGCAGGTTCAACACATCAGCAAGAACACAATGTACCCTGAAGACACACACAGAAACATTATCAGAGGGTGTCGACGGCCAATCAGCATCTTCCATCAGTGCAAATGTCACACGGCAGGTGTCTGGTCATGCCAGCGAGGGTGAAGGTGTAGAGTGGATCAGGATTCCGTATCTGATCCTAGACTCCTGCTGTTTAGGCAGATCCGATGTTTCCCACCTTCTACTTAGAATGTAACTCAAAGTCGGACATCCGACCTGTGAACCCGAGGCAAATCGATCAAACCTGACCTTAGGGAGATAGGGTGTCTTTAAACGTCAGTTGAAAACAAATGTTAGTAATTTTACAACAGGAAACGATACAAGACAAAGTTTTATTACTAAATTGAAACAATACAGTAATTCACGTTCAAAATGTTTAGGTAGGAAGTGGGACATTTGTCGGAACAGTCAGTGCTGGATTTTCTGCGTTTGCCCAAAGCTCGTAAGATTCGCCAGACAAATAAGATTTGTGGCTAAGCATCCATGCATACCTTCAGAGACAGACAAAGAGAAGACAAAGAGAGCGAGAGACATGCCGAGAGAGAGAGAGAGAGAGAGAGAGTGCAGTGTATTATATTAGTCTTTCCAGAAACCTCTGGACTTCATTATTTGGACTTCGTGCTGGGCATATTAGTGAAATATTCACAATAAACTTTATCTCAGACTTTTTACAAGCAGTCTGGAAAATAAACTTGTCACAACTCGTCACCACAAATCTACTTCAATTCCGCTCTAGTACACAACGTGAACAAAGAAACCTTTAGAAAATCTTTCAATCTTAAACAAACTAGTTAAAATGCATGTGCAAAGTTCTTAGAAATGCAACCTTGGTATTTATGTCTGCTTCATTGTTTATAAACATACTTTATTTAAGGTATAAAATGAATTTGAAGTATAAAATTACACTTTATTTGAAATTACTCACTTTATAAAAAACGTTTGATTTTCAACAGTAACAAACGTTTAGTGAAATGTCAAGTGCTCCTGTTCTTACTTGGAAAACAGATTTTTTTTAATTATGTAACTTGAATGTGTTCAAATACGTCTTGGTGTATTTTCTATTGTGTTATGAGCTTTTGTCTCCTTGTCGCGTTTCTTCTGGCTCACCGGGGGACAAAATCAGAAGGAAACAACATTAATTTAATTCAACATTTTACATTTTGCAAACGTTGCCACAATAATGATTGCAAACAAATACGGAACACAAAACTGGGACCTATCTAATTTTACACATTTTGTGTGAGTTTGTCAGAATGAACCTTTCTTTACGTAGAGCTTAGTAAAATAACTATTATTATCAAGATCCTCAATCGATATGCAATACAAGTTTCTATTATAAGCATAACAATATAGGGCAATTCAAGTGTTATGGACGTGACATTTTGCGTAATGGACTTGACATAAAAATGCTCCGAGAATGAATTTGTTGCGATTATATTAAACCATCGGTTTATGTTGTATTGAATCTTGTTGATAGAAATGTCAATCTAGGAAATAAACATGCGACAAATGGATGTGACAAAAAAGGACACGGCTTTTGGGAGACTTTAAACTTTGTAGGATTTCGGTAAAATAAAATACACAATCCTGAAGCAAATAATACCCAATAAATGGAGAAGGGATGCCTCTTTATAGAATATAAAATAGTTGCTTTATTTTCAAGTGTCCTTTTATGAGGAATACAGTATGTAGTGTTATGGGTGTGACAATCCTGAAAATGGCACTTACATGACTGTGAAAAATCATGTTCTTAAAGTAAAATAAATGCTTTACAAATTTGACATGGGTATTTTAACCACCAAATGTTAAAATCTGTGCTTTTATCATAGTAAAAACCGCTGGTAAAATTGTTCCGTGGTAAGGTTGACATTTTCACGGAATTGCCCTGCACACTCAAAACGAAAAGGTCATTCACGATGCCATAGAAGAACCATTTTTGTGGTGATATGTGAAATGTGACATCAGAAGCATTGCATTCTGGGATGCAGCATTTTTGCAAAACATGCTCTGCTGTACACTTGTTCTGCAAATGCAGTATGTTACCCAAGCGTTCCAGAATTTGCATACTGTGCATGCATACTATACAGTATACTTTACTGAATAAGCAGGGCTAAAACTAAAACTAAAATTATTGTATTTGATGACTTAATACGCCACAGCCAACTGGATGATGTCATTCTGCAAAGAACATCTGTACGTTTTATATGCACGTATCTGTGAAAAAAATCTCACATTTGACTTCATGAAGTCTTTAAAGAAACCAGGTTTTCAAAACAGTTTACAGTCTCATCATGTTATGTTCTCTATGGGTGGGGAATTAGGACATTTCAAGATGTTTGCATAATGGAAATGCACAGAGCCAAAATTTCTGCCTAAATCTTGGCCTGGACGTTCCCATTGCGACATGATGATGTGAGCTTGTTTAGACACAGAGATGCAGTCTGTAAACTTGAAAACACAGTGGAGTCATAGACGTGGTGGGATTGTGAAAGTGAAGTGTTTACCTGTGTTAGAGACATCAGAGAGCTCCGTGTCCACACCAGATTGATGTAAAACACATAATTATGATGTAAAACAGACCATCATCGCTCATCACACATCCACCTGCTCGACATACACCTGCGAACACACATTTAAAAAAAAATCAGTTAACTGAAAGCAAAAAAAGTAGTCCTTGATGAGCAAGGAATCGACAGGTGGAGCATATCTAAAAATATAACTTAAACCAAGGAGAAAGTGGCCATGTCGGCCAGGATGTTGACTTACAAGGAGTGACTGATTTTCTATTTCCTTTCATCAAACTCTTGCTTTTGTACCATTCAGCGAGACGCTTGACCCTCATACCGAAAGCCAGCCGGCTGGCACAGCCCTCTCCCCGAGACGCGCACGACAACATATTCCAGATAAATGCTGTTTGAAAAGATCGCGGATGATATGACATCACATTTCAGCATCTCATACCGTCTGTTGAAGATTGACATCCGCATTGAAGCATAAGCCAGACTGAATGTTTTAACAGACAGGTTATGTAATCACATTGCAACAAATCTGACACAACGCCTCTGTGTCTCTGGACAGCTGCTCCTCATGCTGCACTAACAATGTGAACATAATGTCTAATAACGCAAACCCTGCCAAATACATTGCTTAAACATAAGAAAAAATGTGTCCTTACGGCCCCACTTTCAACCAAACAGTCATGTTTTTGAGGATGTAGACACATGTATAAATGCACAGACGCACAGCTCAGGTTTGGGTACACAGGTGTTTAGGCAGACAGGTGTTTAGTTAAGCAGTTAAGATAATCCATCATGCACAGTTAAAGTCTGATTTATAAGCTTCAAGTTTCTTGTATTTTTAAGACCTGGCATGAGTGAGAACTATGATTCATGTATTGGTTGTTCAGCAGAAAATCAGCATTGGCCGTATTAAAGCTCTTGTGTCTGAGAAATACTCTTAGAAAAATAAAATACAATGTTTTTATAGTAAAACTTAAAACATAAAATAAATCTTGTTGCAGTAAAATACCTGTACCATAGTGTTTTGAACCTTACTATAGAAAAGTATTTAATTCAGTTTCTCATTTACTATAGTTTATACTATAGAGGTCTACGGTTTCATCAGACACACGTCTTTGGCTCAAAGTTAACTTCCGGTGTGTGTTAGGTTATAATTACAATTTATTTTATGTCATTTATAAAAACATTTACTGTATATTAATTGTATTGCATATCATTGCGTAACTACTCAACAGGTATTGATTCTTTGGGGTGGTCCACCAGACGTTAAGTTTGGGCCACATTATGTTCGCTAGTTGCACAAGATAGCACATGATAGTCGGAAGACAAATTTCCGGTCGTATAACACTTTATGGTAGTTTTTTGGATAAAAAGTAATATAACAGCGATATTACAGATCCTCTTTACATTGCTAAGCCAAAACAACTAGATAGTGTCATACGGCCGGAAATTAGTGTGCTCAACCTGTCGTCGCAAAAGCTCACCGGCGCCATCTTGTGCAACTAGTCCATAGCGATCATTATATACAGAAGGTGAAGGTGACGTCACGCCCTTTGTTACATGTTGCAGTGGCGTCGCCATTTTGGGAGGATAATAGTCCAATGCTATTATTGTTTTAATTTGTACCGTTACTTGTATAGTTTGCTGTTTGGTGAAATCGAAAGTGAAAGAACCATGGGCTTTTCCTGAACGACTACTACCTAACGACTTTCCTCTACGTCGTGCTATTGCAGTTTATAACACACCAAGACCGACCTACCATAGTTACAATTTCCTAATCAAACAAAAAAACAAAACACTGCATTGAACGAACTAGCAGCCATCATCCTCTCAAGAGGGCGCTACATTCAATGTGCCGTGACGTCGATTAACTAGCTCTATACAGAAAAGTACTACAATTTACTACAGTATATAAAAGTATTTTTTTCATGTAGCTTGATTAGCATTTACAGTATATACATTTTTCTTACAAATATCATGATTATGTGGTTAATTTGCTTTTACTGCATATAAAATAATGCGTATTATATTTGGATTAAATACAGGTAAATTCACCAAAGAAGAAACACAATGCTACAAAATAAATATCAATAAAAAATGTAAAGCATAGATATTTGGATAAACATCACAAAAAACATACAGTATTTGTCCTGCAGCATGATTTTAACCTTTGACTGAGTTTTGTTGGAGTTTAGTTACAATGCTCGCACGTTCATGTCTTCTTACATTTACATTTACATTTAGGCATTTGGCAGACGCTTTTATCCAAAGCGACTTACAGTGCATTTATTACAGGGACAATCCCCCTGGAGCAACGTGGAGTAAAGTGTCTTGCTCAAGGACACACTGGTGGTGGCTGCTGGGATAGAACCAGCAACCTTTTGATTACCAGTCAAGTGGTTTAACCCACTAGACCACCATCTCCACCATCTTCTTGTACTTGACTTGTGTCTCCACAAGATTGAGGGCGATATGGAATCTCATTGCCAGACATCCTGGAGCTAACAGCCCTCAAGCCCTCAGTGAATATGTCTGAGTCAGCTTCCATATGCTTCAGTGGTCCATACACTGATCAGGGAGATTAACTATACTGACACACAACCTGCCTCAATCTCGCAAGTCGCGCTCCTGCGATAACGTCTGTCACATGTGCTTCGCTTAAAGCGATACTTCACACAAAAATTAAAATTCTGTCATCATTTACTCACCATGAGTTTTTCCAAATCTGTATAAATGTCTTTTGTTCTGATGAACACGGAGAAAGATATTTGGAAGAATGCTTATAAGACAGGTTTCGCCCCCCATTGACTCCCATAGTGGGAAAAATTACTTTCTGTTGAACACAGAAGAAGATATTTTGAAGAATGTAGGACAGCAAACAGTTCTCGGGCACTTTTGACTTCTATTGTATTTTTTTCCTACTATGGTAGTCAATAGGGAGCAAAATATCTTTGGTTATAAACATTCTTCCAAAAATCGTTCTCTGTGTTCATCAGAACAAAAGAAATGTATACAGATTTGTAACAACTCGAAGTTGAGTAAATGATGACAGAATTTTCATTTTTGGGTAGAGTATCCCTTTAAAAACTGGTTGAGAAGTAGCGTGCGCACAGGTTTTTTCGACTTCGGACTGTATTTTTCGTTTTTCATATTTGTTCGATACTCTTTGTGCACAACAAAACACCTTGTAATCTGACTTTATACTTTTTATATAAAAGCCAGCATATCATCTAGGTTTTCATAATATCAGTACATGGTACGTGCACATTTGGCATATACTGTAGAAGTTGCTTTTTAAAGTAACTTACAAAAGTGAAAAAAAACAACAACAAAGAAAGTCAAATGATACTATTGCATTGCATGTTCAACTGAGGGATTTTTGTGACCCCTCAGCTGAGGTAAACCACGTTTCCAAGAAGAAACAATGTACACACATGATAGCTTGTGCCGCTCCTTACAGATGAAACGAACAAACATCTCAGGTTCTCATGCCGCATCCCCGCCAGGCCCTAACAGGCCCTAGTGTGCATTCAGCAGGTCAGATGGTTTAATAGGGAATAACTAATCACAGCCAGACGGCTAAACAGAGGCAAGAGCAGCTGAGTCCTCACCAGGCCGGGGAGGAGGTGTCACAATGAGAGGTGTTTTAGGGTGAAAACTGTACTTTATAGCTGACTGCTGTGATTTATTTTTCTGTGCTACCGAAGGGCAGATGCAAAGAACGTTCTTACTGTTCGTCTGCTGGTGAGCGAGGTTTTTAGCTTTACACAAACAACTATAAGTTGTTTTTAACTTAAAACATGTCTTTAGTCTTCAAATGGGTTGCATTTGCCAAATAAATCTTTTTGGTCATCAATATAATTTCTATCATATTCATTTAATCATTATATATTAGGAAAGTTTCATCATTTATACCAAGCCTGGACATTTCATTGCTCCGATGTTGCTCTTTATAACTGCTCAGGCAATCTATTGGAGTTCTCATTTGCGTTTCATTTAAGAAACTTAGTCTCAGATGTTTCTCCTAAAAAAGATAAACAAAAGAAGGAGGAATTATCGTTGAAATACATTGAGAGTATGGAGGTGATAAAATAATGTAAACTGTAGACGTAGAGGTACAGTAAAATTACCTGGATTTGTGTCATCATATTGAGATCTTCAATAAACTTTTGATTGCAGACTTGACCAATCTGAGCTCAGTCATGAGTCATGACAGATACATTCTTGAGATTTCTGCCTCTTTTTATCGCGAAACATTACTGAGAAGCTGATGAGAAAATATAAAACCTAGATGTCTAGGAGAATTCACTGAGATATTAAAGAGGTATCATCTACGACGTTTGGACCCCAATTTTTAATAATGTGTTTTCATAAATAAATACAGTCATCAATAAGTAAGGGAGTATCCACGGCTAGCCGTGCATTAAAGGATTTTAATGTTTGATTTAAGTGCTTTAAAGGATTTTAATGCACCACGTGGAGGCCAAGAACGAAGACGCGAAGTGCATTAGAATCCGTTAATGCACAGCTCGCTGTTGATTATCCCGCATACACCATGGTTAAAGCTGGAATTGATGTTTACACTGCAGTTTACATTCAGACAGGTGAAAATAACCAGATTTTCGTCAATCAATTTCAAATGTGGATCAAACTGTCTGGAACCATTTGTGCATTAATCTGTTTTAATGCACACCTTCCAGCCAATCAGAATCGAGTATTCAAACAGACCATGGTATAACTAGATTTAATTCATACGTGTCAATTTTCTTTAATAGATAAAACATATCTATAGATAAAGTATGTCTGTCACAGTAAATATTTACGGGATATTTCACATGCAAATCAAAATTTCCCCATGTTTTACTGACCATAAAGGCATCCTGACTGAATATGACTTTCTTCTTGAAATATGATGCAGTCGAGGTTATAATACTACGTATCATTTCACTTCCAATTCTTTAAGAAGACAGTTATATTCAGTCAGAAATTTTGTTTTGCCTGTTAAATATCCCTTTAAAACAAACAGGAAGAGCAAAAGGCTTCGTCCATATGCTGAAAACATTAGTGTGTTAAAGTCGAGCTGAATCAGCAGTCTGGCTAAAAACCAAAGCATGAGGTTAGGAAGCAGCTGTGGTTACCTTCGGCTCGGTGCAGATGAAACGCATATGTCCGAGTCAATGTGACATCATCCGTGGCACAGGACCACATGACACGCTTAATGTAAATGTTAGATGTAACTACCCATTTGGAATCTATTTACAGTTTCGGGACAGTTGAAGGCCGTAGGCAATGTAAAAACATCTGAGGGTATACAGTACAAAGTTGTGTTAAGAGGTTTCACTACACACAAGAGTGATGGAGAAAATGGGAGATACGGAGTGAGATGCATCCCAAACAAATGAACATGATGCTGTGACATGCTGAATTGTGACGTTTCTGCATTAATCCGACTTTCTTATGGCACTTCTTAAGATTAAACCATTAAAACCAAGCAGGAAAAAACATGAAACCGCAAAGAGAAATCTAGGCAACGTGTCAGTCTGTTTGATTTTACCACAGTATCTAATGAGCAACAGACATTACAGGCAATGCAGGGAAGATATTAAAGAGAGGTTTTCTGTGTGCCAATGCAAAATTACAACTCTCATGTCTGTACAAGCTTTGGAAAACCCCTCATATCTGCGGTCACGCTGGAAAAACATCATCATCACCCTGCAAAGATGAAAAACCTGGGAATGACAACATGAAACGGCATTCACAAATCATTTTACTTCTGTGTGCCATATTTGTGAATGAAACTAAATATTCAATAAGAAACAAAATGAGGACGGGGCCATAATTCAAGTCTATTGTTCACCGCTGTCCCTCTTCTAACAAAACGACTGGATTTCTTCCGGTCTATATAAAACGCTCCTTCCAAATCCCTCTGATTGGTAAAGCTGACTAGGTCTGTCGTGATTGCTTCCCCGCTTAGAGTGTCTGTGTGAAGATTTCCCCTCCATACCATATCAGCGAGCTTCTGCCGCTCAGGCTGTTGTTATTTGTCAGTGCCCCTCTCACGTGTATTCAAAAACTTTGGCTTTTAGCAATTAACAGTAACAATGGTGTCAACTTCACTTTATCAGTTAAAAACATCCGGATCGATCGAAGTGTCTACTAGTGCATGTGGAAACGTCAATCTTTGTTAGAGATCGCACATTTTTTTATTTAAAACAACCAGATTGACCAAGAGACATTTGCAAGCAAGACATCAAAGGATGTTTCATAGAAGTGTTTAAGAGGTAAGCGCACACACACACACACACACACAATATCAGTGTATTACACAGAACAGCTTTCACCACCGATGTTAAAGTCATGGAAGCTGTGATTTGACCGTTTGTTATCTCAGAATGTGTGTAGCTGAATTCTTATTACCATCTGTAGGACTGTGATGAAAGTGAACGTAGTTTAGCGGGTAGTTAATGTTTACTCTGATAACTGAACACTACTCCAGGGGCTCTTCGTCTTCTCTAAGGAAGGCCTCGCCCCTTTTTTGGCATATTCCATTGGGCGGAGGTTATTAAAATCACTCGGAATAGTGACATCATGTACCAGGGAAGTAGAGGGCTCTTGTCTGAATCCAGCCGTTCTCTGTAGTCCTTGAAATGCGAATTCTGTTAAAGACAATATCTCACTTGGCACTGAACTTCGAGCTTTATCATTTTGCAGGTATTATTTATGCTCTGACAGCAACATTACTTGTTAACTAAAGGTTGAAAAATGTTAAAAGTTAAAAAGGTTACTTAGTTTTTTATGTTGGTCTTTAAGTCGAGATGATTCTTCAAATCTGTCTGGGGTTTGGTTTAAAAGCTATTTTGTGGTTTTTAGAGCACTGTTACAAAAGCATCCGCACAGGAAACATAAATTGAGGTGACTTTAGGACTTCCCCTACATACTACATGGTTCAAGACTTTGTGAATTGGAGATACATGAATGCTAATGTGCTGTTTTGGATCAAAGTTTACTTAATAAACCGACGTATATCCAAAAGTGAAAATTCTCTCATCATGTACTCATCTTCATATCATTTAAATATTTATGACTTTCTACAGCAGAACAAAAGAAGTTATTTTGAAGGACACTGGTAATAAAACAACATTAGACTCCATTGACCTCCACTGTGTGGCCAAAATACCACTTCTCAAAATATCCTCTTCTGTTTAATAAGAAAACGAAGTGTCATATCTATGTTTAACAATGTGTTTTTACGTGTCCTTTCTTTGAAGTTATGAGTTTATAATCTATGCTGTGATTTATGTGTTTTATATGGTTGGATGAATCAAACAACCTGGGTTAGATTTCATGGCCAAATTAAAAGAATACATGCTGGTTTTGATTCACAATGATGTTGTGTTTGGTTTATTTTCCTCCAGATCAAAAGGCACTTTAGATTCTGTCTCAGTAAAAGCCTCATGGTAAAGATAAGAGCGTCTAAGACGTCGGCCACAGAGTGAACCTGTACAGTCAAGTCATGATCAGTCACCTCAAAATTCATGAAGCTGTAAGTTCACAATGGGTTCAATCTAAACAAACACTTAAATGATTCTCAGAACTTCAACGTTCATGTCAGGAAGCGTTATCTAAAGTGTTAAGGGTTAGTTATGAAGCAAAATGAATCAGTTTAATTAATATTAAATATTAACACATGCCGTTATTAACACACAGTGTTACGGTTTTCTTTTCAAATTTTTTTAGGAAGGAAGGAAAATAGGAAATATTACACAGTAGTGACCAAAAGTGATGTACAGAGGGTACTGTCCCAAGTGTCCTCAAATCATGCTTTCCTGTTGGTCAGTGGTTAGAGCATGGTACTAGCCAAGGTCATGGATACGATCCCAGGGGATTGCACATAGTCAGAAATAAATGTATATACAATGCAATATAAGTCGCTTTGGATAAAAGCGTCTGCCAAATGCATAAATGTTAATAAGTCCTGTAGTGTGACAGGAGCAAATTTAGAAAACAAAATCATTTTATATTATTAATATTTACATTTGTAATATAAGAGATTTATCTTTATTGTTGTTTTGGTATGTCACACCATAGGATATGTGTGGATATTTGTCAACTACCCATTTTCTCTTAATGCCATCTCGGGTTTGATTAAAGGTGGAGTTTGTAACAATGTTGCAATAAAATATCCAAAAACCACTAGGCCAGTGTTATACGACGTCATATCCACGTTTCCCTTTTTTACGCCTTTACTGACGTAGAAACCGCATGACGACAGTGTCATGGACAAATGTGGAAGTAGTGTTTAGCAAGCCACTAGCTTGTTTAGAGCAGTCACTTATTTATGGACTACGGTTATACGCAACATTTATTAAACTACTACGTTACCTCATCCGCTAACAGGATTTCTTGTTCCCGTCTGATGGGTGGAGTTGAAAATGACGGATCCCGTCATTCCACGCTCCTTCACAGCATAATCAAGCTACACCGTTTTTGTTGTTTTGATCGTGCGCCCTCTTGCGGCGGTTTTTACAAATTGTAGCTTTAAGCCATGAAAATATGAGCTGTGTTTTAAAGTAAACATTTTATAAGAAATTAATATTTTGTTGATTGTCGATTGATTTTGACTGCATCATTCATGATTCAATAAGATTCTATCATGTGTCGTGTGTCAACTGAGCTTCAGATCACACTTTAAACGCGATTACACAACACATACACATTTTTTTAACACATTTTAAATAATATACTTCAACAGAGTGAAAATAATTTTCCAAAGTTGCAGATCACTTTTGGCCACGACTGTAGCTCTCATTTTGAAGTGATTTTAATTGTATGTCTCCTCTTTTGTTCTGGACTATATTCAGTAGCTTATTCTTAAACTTAAACACACTAAAAAAACGTACCGCACATCATGTCTGTGAAAATACATCCAATGCAAATCGCTATAAAACTTTTAACAAACAATTTAAAGCAATCAGCTAGCATCACCATAATATTCCTTGAATGCACAATTGCAAAACATTTTGTAACATGAAATAAGCTCATACCTTAACATTTGTCTTTGCACATTCCACTGCATGAGTCAGTTGAGCCTTTAGCAAAGCGTTTTACTGTTAAGCTTTTCAACTTTTATTAATCTCACCGGTCAAACATACAGTATGAGAGATGCTGTAATATAATAATCTTCATAAACACATGCAGGGTTTGTGTCCCCTTAATGTTTCCTCAACTTTCCGCCATTAAAACCTCAGTTCAGGAAAGAGGTGAACTTATGAAGAGTAGAGACTCATGGATCAGCACGAGATGCATTTATTTATTTTTGGCAGGTAATAAACATTACACACCCTTCAGAGAAAACTCTTGCAGTCGCATTTAAGATTCATTGAGAGTCGTATTGCTGTAAAATGTTTTAGGTGGTTCTGCTCCGTTTACAATGTTTTCATATTGTGAATTTTGCTGGATGTTGTTTGGTGTCGTCAGTGCACACAGAATGTGATGACAAAGTGCTACATTTGGAGTTCATTGTTGACCTCCACCCACATATTACATAAGAGCTTTAAACTGGAAAAGATTTTACTGAACATCAATAGTCACGCTAAAAATATGACCTGCATTACTCGCGTCATGCAAAAATGCTCAGATTTTTGCTCCGTGTTCGACTATTTTTATTTACAAAGCCATTATTTATTTGAAATATAACACAAATGACACAGTGTGAGCCCCAATAATGACGTTTAACTATTTTCATGCATCTATACCATCATGACACAACAGTTCTGAGTGTTTATGGGCAGCTGAAGGTCTCATGGCCTTCGTGGCCACGGTCTGTCCCAAACCGACCAGATGGTTTGTTCTAGATCCACATTCACACTATATTATGACTTCAGTCAAATTCACCGTATCCCACAACACCCATTACATCAGCCACACAGAATGCTCACACACATCGCCAAATGATATAATGACCGAACAAAAAGCGAAATAAAACACTGTGGCTCTTTTATGAGATGTTTCAACACAATCCCATGGCCATTTGTGATGCTTTTACGAGGATGCTGATTAAAATAATGTAGTTACGATATCATTCATACGTTTTGATATGTTCTATTTTCGTGCCAGTGTTAGGTTTAGTAGTGGGGCTTCAGTATTGCGTCTTTGTACGATTCACATATCCTGTCTGATATAGCCTAAGCGACTATCGAGGCGAGTGGTACGTCGATTTCATGGGAGAGGCACTGTCGTCAAATTCCTAAATGGCGGAAAGCGATGACGTATGTCACGTGACACCAACATGGCGGATAGATTAGTCCATTCATACTACCCATATTAATACTATATAGAACGATCGGAACATTTAGACTTGATTGTAGTACCTACTTAGACAGTATGCGATTTTTGACACAGCGCTCAAAATAGCCAAACTGTACAATAGCTACGAATTTGAGTGAGATCACGATTGATGTTTTGAGGAGATTTCTTAATGCAACTTTTAACTTGCATAACTATTATATTCTTGGTTATAACCGGACAGTATTTGAACGAACCTTCGGTAAAGAGATAGTACAGTAGTTGCAGTAATAATACTATGAAACAAACTAAAGTAAAATAACTATATTTATTACACACAATTATTATCTGGATGCAATAACTCTAATCTGATTGGTTGGCTTGGCACCACTGAAATATTACAAATCTGACAATTTCTAATAATACTTTATTTTCTGCACGATTAGATGCTTCAAATCTTTAAAAGATAGTTAAAGCTTTGTTTACGACACAAACCAAACAAGAAAGTAAGCTTTAGATTTTCTTTAATTTTTAAGTTATATCTGTGAACTATTTTTTCATCTTTTAAACGGTCTCGATATATTATCCACATTGTTTACTAATTGTTTAAATTCTCTGTATAGGCCTTAAGCTGGTTGCGAAAACACACAACCATCAACAGTGTTTTCCTGCTAAATAAGCATGATAAAAGTTGAAATATTTCAAATAAACTTACAATTTAAAGACCGTGCTGTGGTTGGTGGCTTCTCGTGTCAGTTGTTGGGTTCTCTGGGCGGTTCTTGGTGCAATTTTACTGCAATACCAAACACAGTGAAGTCATTAGATGAGCTGCACGGTTTGATTTCAACCCAGATCCAGATGTTTATAGTTCAGTCTCAAATTAAAGACAAAGAATTATTAAACAAACTGCTTACTGTGTTGCCAATGGAAAATCCACCCCAATTACATTGAAATATAAATATATTTAAGCCTAGTGCTTTTTCTTTTAGATGTTTTCTACAACGACTAGCACCTATAAACACAAACCTTTATATCAATGCGGTCTACATAGGGATCTCCCTTCAAAAGCAACATCAAACTGAAACGGAATCATGTACTATAAGCTTAACAATGATATGTCACAGACTTTCTCAGATCCAGCTGAAGTCCATCATTTAATCATCTGTCAGCGGTCACTGTTGTTGTTTGAGGTCAATGGTCAAGATCCTAATGCTGGCGATGAGTGTCGACTCTGAACACAGCAGCTGCAGCGAGTCAAAGAGGTTTTTGTTGTCAAATAAAACTGAAAAACTCTCTCTTCTTTGACAGCTCTTCATGCATTTCTGGCACGTCGGGGCAAGCGATTCTTCTCCCTGGCAGATTCTCTGTTTCTCTGCCAGGCTCGCCATCTTTCAAAGCCTCTGACCTCCATTCGAGGAATCAACAGGCATCAACTTGACCGGCAGTCAAAAATGCGAGAGCGATGAAGAAAGACGAACCATTGGCTGCTGTACTCAATGAACCCATTGTGCATGAAATTCGGGTGCAATATGATTCATGAACAGATGATGTGAAACAGGATAAACATCAACTGGAAAGGTTTCACTTTGACGTTATCGTGTCATGACAGAAATTCTTGCTCTTTTTTTCTACGCAAATGCATATGGATCCAGATACTTTCACCCACAGAGACCTGCAGTAAATTCATTGCGTATGTCTTCAGTTTCCTGACCATCATTCTCTGGTTTATAATTGAACAAAAAGTAAGAACGATGTTTTGAACTACCAAACAAGACAAGGCAACAGTACATGTTTAGTTTAGATGTCGCTGAAACTCCACTCGAGTGAACGTGGTCTGTCATTTGATGGCTGAATTCTTGAAGACAAGTGTCAAGATGATAATTACAGCTGTGAAAGAAACAATGCATGACAATGTAGAGTGACCGCTGAAAGCAACAGCTGAGAACTAGTGAAAGTGAGTAGATAAAGTCCATGTGTTAACATCCCCAAACACCCACAACACCACAGTCAGAACATCAACAAGAAAACACCTACAACATTAACAACGCAACACCGGAGTCAGAACATTCCCAATAGAACGCAACACATCAACCATAACACAACATTAACAACACAACACAACGTCATCAATATTCACAACACAAACAACCTCCACACCACAAAACCAACATAATCACAGTCAGAACATTCTCAGCACAACATTAACAACACCAATTACACAATAGCCTGAGCATCCACAACATAACTGACATTATATCCACATCATTCACAACACCCACAATACAACAGACACCACATCCAGAATATTCATTAAATCCACAAAATCACAGCTAGAACATCCCTGATGTCCACAACACAACGACAAATAAACCAACAGTCATTTTACACACAGCATTCCCATCACCCTACATATCAACAGCATCCACAACACATCACCCACCATACAACACTCATACACAGCATCCACAACATCAAAATCAACACACACCACTGCCACATTAGACTCCATAGAACAGTCACAACTAGTGGTGGGCCGTTAACGGCGTTAACGCAGTGAGACTATTATCGCGCGTTAAAAAAATTGTCGCCGTTAATCTATTCTCAAAGTTGGGTTGGGAGCTGGGTCTATACTACGCAATCTATGATGACTTTCACCTTGATATTTTAGCGCGGATGTATACCAGCTTAACTGCACTGTACGGAGCGAGAACGAGATTTTTCAACTCGCGTGATTCGCGTCATTCGCGGAAGCGGAAGCAGAAGCCGCCTCATCATCTCATAACCAGGGCTTCATTCGCGCGATTCGCGCAGCAAGTAGGTCTATTGGCTCTTTGCATTAACATATAAATCACTCGCGCTTGAGGCGCCATTCGCGTTTGGTCTGAACACAACATAACGTTACTGTGAAATTACCACATCAAACGTGACGTGCTAACATGGATGCAGCTATGAAGCCGCCGGGTTTGCTTCAGGGAATATTAATTTTAAAAAAGCTTCCCAATGGAAACATCGACAAGACTAAGGTTGTTTGCACCTTGTGCAATGCGGAATTGGTTTAAAAAAAACACTTTCTCTCAACAGGTAGTGGTCTAGCTT
This sequence comes from Triplophysa dalaica, assembly GCF_015846415.1. NCBI lineage: Eukaryota > Metazoa > Chordata > Actinopteri > Cypriniformes > Nemacheilidae > Triplophysa > Triplophysa dalaica. The sequence goes on along the minus strand of NC_079543.1, from coordinate 27,148,238 downwards.
TAGTTGAAACCAGTAACTTTGTATTGAGATCTAATGTATTATGGCTCCTGTATGACATATTGCTTGTTGCTCCCTCACTCTTTGTAAGTCGCTTTGGATAAAAGCGTCTGCTAAATGACTAAATGTAAATGTACTGTAGGAGCTCTTCCAGTCTCAAGTACCACCTAAACGCAAAGAATCCCTTAGCTAATGCGGAAGTAAACACAAGTTCATTTTCCATCCATCCATTTTCTACCGCTTATCCGAACTACCTCGGGTCACGGGGAGCCTGCGCCTATCTCAGGAGTCACAAGTTCATTTTATTGAACATAATTTAATTTTCATCACCAATTATCATAGTAGAACAGCTTTCTCAAGCAGTTTGTGATGCATTTTGGAAACAGGAGATGAGCCCCTGGTCTAATGCGCCACCTGGCTTTAGACACCCGTTCTCAAAGACTTACTTTTAGTCATTATTTGGGTAGCACACATTCTGAATGCCTTCGGCAGAATTCAAATGAGCCATTTTAATCTAGATTAATCTAGATTAATCTTGGAATTAATCTAGATTAATCTAGATTAAAAAAATTAATCTATGCCCACCACTAGTCACAACATAAAAAAACTGCATCCACAACTCAACACAACCCACAACATCAAGAAAACAACATCCATTACAGCCACAGCTTCTGCAACATAACACTCCAAATATCCACATTTATGCACAATACATAAGCTACAACACATCACACTCTATACCACACCCACACAATCAACAAAACAAAGGTCAAAACATCCAAAACACCCAAAAAATACACAGACACCACTGCCACAGTATACACAAAACAACAGTCACATCATCCATAAACAAAACCTCAACATCCACAACTTAACACAACCTACAAAATCAAGAACAAAAAATCTACTGCACAACCCTCACAACTTCTAGAACACCCACCCACACCCCAGATATCCACATCATCCACAACAGCTAAAACACATCACCGACCCTACACACACAGTATCAACAACACAAAAGCAACAACAACATCCAACACACACACACAAATAAAGGACCTATTGTGTTCCATTAAAGGTAAGTTTAAATGTTTTGTACCCCTAATATTTAACTGGTAGACAACTGTTCCTTAGTGTACAACAGTGTAAGGGATCTTTAATGGTATCACCTCAGCGACAATGAAGCATACACAACACAACAGTCACAGAACACACACACAAACAAAACCCACAGCATTCAAAACACAAAGCATACAACATAAACAACATCCATAACAGTCACTACATTGACACACAACATCCTCAAGCATCTGAGCACTTGAGGAGCAAGACTAAGATCAACAGTGTCCAAGCACCACGTTTCTCAGGTATGTTATTCATTTCATAAGTGAATGTGGCACATCTCGACTACGTGACAGCATGAATCTCGTTTGATTTCATATATATATATATATATATTTTAATCTGGTTAGCGTTGCGCTTTAAACTCTATGTAATAACATTATTCATTTCTGCCTTTGCAAACAAAACAAAATGTCCCATGCAGGCAGTTTCCCAGGCCTCTGCTGAAAGACTCTGCAGGCAGGCGGGTGGAGCCGCAGACGCAGCCGGAGGGCGTAAAGGCCAATTAGTCTTATATCTGTTTCACTTCAACAGTTTTGCAGTGAAGTCTTGTGCCCTGCAGAGAGACTATCTTCACCGTGTGAAGAAATAACACGCACGGCTCTTTCAGCAGGTCAGGCTGCACTATCAATCATGCAATGGAACGCTTTTCCGAGTATCAGGCTGTGCATGTGAAAAGCACAGGATGTTCTGGGTTAAATGCTGTCGCTGTCTAAGAGAGACAGACAAAACTGCTCAAACCCTAAAAATGTAACTTTTACACGTGACTCACCCCAATCCATATGGATTTGGGAACATTTATTGAGAAATGTTTGAGCTCATATTGAGACTTTTGACTGCAACCTGCCAAAACTGAGCTCAGTTCGAGACATTGTCAAGATCTCTTCTGGAACACTATTTGTGAGACAACAGATGAGACTTACTGTTTGTTCACACCGCCAGAGACTCTGACGCTAGGTGTCGCTAATCTCATGCTACGAGGTCGTAAGAAGGCGTTCCTAGCTTTGGTTGCTCTAGTAACATTTATAAACAAACTCCGCGGTAACCGCCGAGAGACGAATGACGTGAGCTTCGCTGCTTTAATCCTATTGGCAGTCACTCCCGAAAGTCACTCATCATTTGCATAAAGTTGAGCCAACCTCAATTTTGTTGTGTCGCTAGACACGCTCACTTCCTGTCGCGAACGGTCACTTTCATTGCTTTGTCGCTGAACGCACAGTTAAGCAAGCTCTCCGTTTAACCTCATGAACATCTAGGAGAAATATTTGAGGGAACAAAGAGATCTCATCTGTGTTCTCACAGGAGTTCACAGCGTGAACTTGGATGTCCTGCCCTCTGGTCTAACTGAGTCTATTAAATTCCTGAGTCACTGAAGGTGCCAAAAAAAAACGAATTAAGCAAAAACCCCTGACCCACTTATGTGGGTATTCAAACCAGCCAATAGATAGACACCAGAGATGACTGTGAAATTATAAAAGAAAAAGTCAACATATTGACAAAGACCAAAAAGAATGAAACCAGAGGAATGCGTCAGCACAAATCAAGACTGCCTGCTGTCCGATGTGCTCCATTTCTGACGGAGTATGCCCGCGGCACTCAAAACTTTGAGTCAAACGATGTAAGAAGTAATTACAGCTTGCATGGTCATAATAAGTAATTTGTGGAGAAATTGTATGCACACCCTTTACATCAGCAGGCAGAAGAAATACAACCCCGTATCTGCAGCCTCAATAAACCTAGAGACTCATTCCGACAGTCTGACATAACTGTCACTCGTATGATGGGTACAACTATTCAATTAGATTGATTTTAATGTTATAATTTTCTATTACACAGTGTAAGAAAATATTCAATGCTTAAAAGTCCATTAACAAAGCTTTACAAGTCACTCAACTTACTATGTTTTGGCAAGTTGATATAACTTAAAATTGAGTTGAAATGGCTTCACACATCAAACTTATTTTGATGTGTTGAAGTAATGTAAAATTACTTGTAAATTACTTGTAAAGCCAAGTTGGTCATACTAAAAAATGGAAGGAAGCAAATAAATATTTATGGTGCAGGAAAAACATGAATTTCCCGTTTTTCCACATCTTTATTTCACATGTGTTTTTGCATGAGAATATAATTTTGATTCATACTAAAACCTCATCCCCTATAAAAATACTAAAGTATACTGTAGTAAAGTGTAGAATAGTAAACTATAGTAATGATGTCTTAGTAAAAACTGTCATACTTAAAAATATAATTTACTTTTTGAAAATACAGTAGGTGAACTGTCATCATTTACTCAACCTGTTGTCATGCTAAACATGTGTGATTTTCCTTTATCTGCTTAACAGAAAAGAAGATATTTAAAGAAATGTTGGTCACCAAAAAGCGTTGAACCGTTGAGTTCTTTTGTATGGACACAAAAACCATTGCCAATGGGGACCAACGGTTTTCTTCTTGGATTTCAGCTTTTCTTCATTGATCATTTTTACTGTATAATTTAATAATTCAGTATTGTAACATCACAAAACTCTGCTCACTTACTGTGAGTTATGGGTCATATCCACCGTTGGAGTGAGGATCTGCTCTTTTCATTTTCACCAGATATAATAAACCTTTAATGATACTCATTTTGACATGCTACAAATTCTGACATCAAATAATATTTAGGCAATTTTGGCTAAAATAGATTATTAGAATTTTAAGAAAAGGCTTTATGTCGGGAGCAACGTTGCTTTGTGTTAGTAACTCACAGGAAAAACTTGAACACACAGTCATTAAGCGCTTAGTTGACATGCTTGAAAGAAGCTCGTATACAAAACACATCCATATAAATGTCAAGAGTTGCGTTTAACAAGGCAGTGCTTTCGCTCATGAGTGTAATTATTATACATAAAGCAGCGATATTTGACTTCAGACTGCGTCGCAAGACCCAAAGCGGCGCATTTCAGAAATAGGGTAAAGATGTTTTCATGTCAGTAGTGAACTCAAAGCTGACCACAGCACACAGCGTCTGCTCCAGGAAAATGTCTGAACGTCTGGGCTGATAAAGTGCAGATTCCAGTGAATTCAGCTGGAGATGATAGAGGGATCCGGCTGGCGCTGTAAATCTCTGTCCCGCTGACTTCACAAGTGCCTCCAGAAGCCGTTTGTTTTAGTTTCTGTGACATCTTATGGGCAACGGTTCGTCTAGACGGAGGATACACCAAACGTCAGCATTTTAAAGAACTGAACACCTCCAGCTCAGTAATGAACACGCAAGTTGTTTTACTTTTGCTAGATCTGTATCCGAACGTTGATTGGGTAAAGTGGGCTCACCTGTGTGGGTGTTAAAGTTACTTGAGCCATAACTGAGAAAACAAGGTCACTATCCCAAATATTTAGATGAAAGTGATTTCCACAGCTAGGAATTTTCCATCCATGCCTGGAAGACTTCTCCAAATGTCAACAAAGTTTGGTTCAAATTACAGGGATTGACTTATGATTTCACTTAGCTGTGCACAAACTCATCCATTCCATCCAAACCATTGTCTGGAATCACCGGAGATATTTTGTCCCCCACGGAATGAAAAGCCTCAGTGGAGGATGTGGGTTCTTGGAAAATTTGAAAGTTTTACAAACATTGCAGATTGACTGTAATGGTTGGTCGGGGTGTAAAGATACACCCAGGCTCACGATCTGTTACAATACTGCGTTCATAATACCAAGGCATTGCGATATTTTGAATTGATGAATAAAATGAAACTAAATTTGATTGTTTTTTTTTTCACACCTGGCATCTTCCAACAACATAATTTCTCCTTTAGAAATCAATGATATTGAGAAGCAAACTTTAATAAAGTGATTCTGCATCTCATGTAGACTTGAAAAAGAGATTCAAACTGTGAAGTGATAATGTATCAAACTGTGCTCAGATTCGCCGAAATCATTAACTCAAACAATTCTTCACAAATGTCTTTAAGATCAAATGATCTGGCTGAGTTTGGGTCATGTGTCGTGTATGGGTGGTACATTGTTTTGTTCTGGAATGATGGAAGGCGTTCCTCAACTGTTCGGCCCGAGTGAACATTCTACATTTTTCTCCCACAGGGACTGTGAATGCATTTTTCTATTCATCGATGACATGCACCAATTGCCAGAGTAAATTAATACATCATGAAAACACATTCATGCGTGAACCTGTCACTTGTGCGACATCATCTCTTTGTCTTTCTTCAACCGTTTTTCAAGTGTTTTTCATTGGATAATCAGTCACAGCTAGGCATGCAATATAGCATTCCAATCCAATGCAGTTATTATAGGGTGGGATATTCATGAGTTGAATGTCACTGGGTTAAACTGTTTTCTAATGCTTGGATCGCTGACAGGCATATTTGCAAAACTTCCCATCAATCCAAAAGTTTGAAAGTGGAGTGTAAAAGCAGAGTCTGAAAAACAAAGTCTCAAAGCAGCGTGAGAAAACATAATCTGATTTTAAATCATTATGGGCCCAATCATACACCAGTGCAACACGGCGAAAGGCGCAGCGCATGTGTTTTGCTAGTTTCAGCCCGACACAGTTCTCATTTTCCCGTTCTGCGCTGTGTTGTTTAAATAGCAAATGCTCTTGCATTTGTGCGCACATGGGCGTGTTGGTCTAAAAAAGAGGTGTTTTCAGGCGCATCGTTGGCGCGTTGCTATCTTGAGGAACTGAGTATTTTTTGGTATTTAAAGAGGGCGTTATTTAAAATGCTCAAGGCGGGTCCACAACATGCTTTAATTTTATATATTACACAGAGGGAAGCGCAACAGCACACAAACATGAAACATATAAAAATAGTTGGAGTACAATGTAAAAGATGATTATTGTGGACATAAAGATAAAAATCCGGCTTGTCCTGTGGATGCCTTTCCTCTCTGGAGAAGCATCCAGTCTTTGCTCTTGCAAAGTCCGCCATGTAAAAACGAATCCACTATGGCGCGAGCGCAACTGGCTCTTAAATGGATTGAGACTCTGATTGGTTTACTGCACGTTACATCCCAAAAATGCACGTTTCTCCTTAAGACAATTCGGACAACCTGTTTAGAACATGCGCCCGGGTGTGCGGACTGTTTTTCTGTCGTTAAACGTCCAAAAGTGGATTTCGGACACACCCTGAGTGCACTTGCGCCCGGCGCTTAAGACCATGGACTTACATCGTGAAAATAGGGCCCTATATGTTGTTGTAATATACTCGGTCAACACACTGTATATAGATTAACAGAGAATCATACTAGTTACATTAGATTTTGAATAAACCAATGCAAACCATGATGTAGAAATAATCTTAAAACAAATAAAATCTTAAAAAAAACTGGGAAACAATAAATGTTGTTTTGTTTGCTTATCAGCATTTAACATCTTACATGCTGATATAATTTAAAGAATATACAGAAGTTGTAGACATGCTTCAGCTGTGTCAGAGAGTTCTTCAGCGAGATGCCGCTGCGCTGGACCTGTTGAACTAGAATTCTGTCGAGTAAGGAGTTGCCGAAGTGAAGCTCTGCAGGAAGTGGATTCACTGTGGGCTTACAGCGAGCTCAGGAATTTCCTGTGCAAAGCCAACATCATTACACCGTGAGAAGCCCTGTCTCCCACTCCAGCTAACAAGGTCAACCTTCTTCTCTTCTTTTTTCTTTGTCCTGCAACCCTTCTTTGTTCTCCAAAACACTCAGAATAATACCCCTCTGTCTACCCTCGTTTAAGTCCGGGGCTTTGACTTTCATTCCACTAATAAAGATTGCAAATGACATCCAATAGGTTTCCCTAAAAGGCCAACGTGAAATCGAAACAGAATCTCATGTTTCTGGTCCTGTGAATGATTTATCAGTGCGCAGAATATTGTTTTTTGCCTTTAGAAATGAGCCCCACCTCTTGAATAACAAACTCAATCCGTTACAAGCCCACATTCAAGTTTCATTCCATTCTATCAAAAACACCCACTTTTCCTAATTCAATCAATCGGTAAACGATAAAGTCCCACCCTACATTTCTTTTTCATTTAATATCTCATTTCACTCAATAAGTGAAACGGGATGGAAATGTTTCATATTGATTTCAAAGAAATAACACATCAAAATAACAGTAACTTTAGCATACATGCCATACTCAGCATCATGTCGTTTATAACCCGCAGGCACATGCATTTTTCCGTGGGAAAACAGAAATAATCATCTCTTATTAATGTATTGTTTTCCATACCCCTGCATGAGAGGAAGACATTTATAATTTGTCCATAAAGTCTATTGTGTATTGTGGAAAACAGGCAATATATAAATCACACATGATTCTAAACATCAGAGAGGACAAAAGTAATGGACTAGAGGAATGAGAGAGGGGATTTTCCTGCTGAGGAGAAGCTATTTCAGCCATGACAAGCCTCACATGTTACGACCAAGCCTTCAACCTCAAAGATCTGAGAGATGGGCCACACACATGCTCATGACCTACTGTTCTGGCTGTTTAACATTAACACACACATGCTGTATGAGCCCTGTCCTCTTTTACACAACTCACATGGTGTTTGCTTATGCTGGATGTACAGCATGTCATGTCTGCAATAACAGATTAAAGAGAAACAGATTCATTACCGGTGACCGTAGGATAGCTATTCGTTAGTGTATTTGCATTTTGAAATGTACATAATGATGATATATGATATTATATTACCTATGTATAGTTACACGGCTGGTAAAGAATACGTACAGACAGTTAATGGTTTTCAATTCACCCTCCCTTAAAGGGACAGTTCACCAAAAAGGAAAAATTCTGTCATCGTTTCCTCAAACTTTTGTCATTCCAAACATGTGTATGGCTTCTTTCTTCTGCAGAACACAAAAGAAGATATTTTGAAGAATGTTAGGAACCCAAACAACATTGATGCCCATTGATTTCCTTTGTATGAAGACAAAGCCACATTTTTTAAATATGTTCCACAGAAGAGTCTTATACAAGAAATGAAATGATGAATAAATGATGACAGAATTTTAATTTTGGGTGAACTGTCTCTTTAAATAAGGACTTTAGTAATAAGAAAAACATAAGATTAACTTTTTGTGTAGATAGATGTTCCTACTCGTAAACTACATAAAGGTAATTTCTATTTTCTTTTGCCATAAAAAGAAACAGAACAGCATAATATTTTATTCTTATTTACAGCTGCTTTAATGGGAAAAAAGTCACATTCATTCTTTTAACGTCGGCGCTGTGGTTCGGTTCTCTGCGGGTAACCAATTAGAGTGTCAGCTGATATATCATGTGACTGACCCCTTTGTAAACATTCTGCAAACGGTCATGAATTCTCATCCATCAACACACGCTTTTAAAGAAAATACGTTCCCTGGAGACATGTATCATCAGGAACTGAAGCAGCATTAATAAAGAGTCAGCAAAGGAATGATCGGGAGGTGTTGTAATCGGATGTTTACTTGTAAATGAAGAGAATTTTCACTGTGACCTCTTGGAGTGTCTCGAACGAAAAGTAATTTAAACAGAATGCAGAGGGTCAGTGTGTGTTTATACAATAATACATTACAGCCAATTGTCTACACTACAAAGCTTTTCGTTCATATTTATGTTTACTTTTGATTAACCCTTTTAAAAAATAGACGGTTTCAGCAACAACATAAAACAAACTTAACACCCGGTAGACAAGAATCAATAACGGTTGAGTAGTTTTAAATTAATTAAATACAAACAGTATACAATCAAATATTCATATAAATGAAATATCAAACATTACTAGCCACTAGCCAGACCGATAACCAAACACAGACGGGCAGTTAACTTCGGGCCAGGCGTGTACGTCCTTTGAAATTGTCTATTCGGTTGTTTAGTCTGACATCACGTCAGATACTGTTTCCGGGTCCAAACCCTCAAAAAGATGCTATGTTAAACAGCAAAATATGCTAATATATGCTCATGGCGAGCTGTAAAACTATCAGAAAACCGCGATCGTAACCTTTATCTTCGTAACGAAATCAGTTGTTAATTTTTCATAATTTATTCAAATATTGATGTTGGAGATTCCGTAAGCCTGGAGACTGTGTATACTGCGAGTTAATAAATTCTCTGCTTAAATATGCGTTGTGAGTAAACTGTGCTCATTAACAGTTGTTTAAGCTGTAGCCCCGCTTGAAAAGAAAAGATGTTTGGACCTGGAAACGGTATTCCTATCATCGCGACTTAACAACCGATTACCTCAAATTCCACAGATTTACATGCTTATATGGTAAAACATTCTAACAATGTTTAAACATGCTAGTATCATTGTAATACATAAAATAATTTAGCCACAATCTGTTAGCTAAAAATCTGCTAGCACCATGCTAAACATACTAACATCATGCTAAGCATTGTTAAAACATGCTTGTAAGCAAGTCATTGTCTATATAACCTTAAAAACTTCAAGCTTTCAAACTTCAAACAACTATTATCTTTCTTAAAACCAACAATTAGGCTATAGACCACTTCAAAATACATAAACAACGCTTTTTCAACGCTGGAATTCCTAATTCCAAATGTTTGAACAAAACACAACCAACAGAACATATATAACAAAATCAAAATGTGAAACGAATATCTTTAACATTTAATTATGTGGAGATGGTGGTCTAGTGGGTTAAACCACTGAACTGGTAAATCAAAGGTTGCTGGTTTGATCCCAGCATCCACCACCAGTGTGTCCTTGAGCAAGACACTTTACTCCATGTTGCTCCAGGGGGATTGTCCCTGTAATAAGTGCACTGTAAGTCGCTTTGGATAAAAGCGTCTGCCAAATGACTAAAAAGAAAAAAAATTATATGTGTAAGATTTAAAAATAAAATAACAAAAATGAAACCGGAAGGACCAGTTTTGACATCTTGCGAAGTGGTCTATACTATGCACTCTTAAGCCAACATCGAAGTTTGTCAAAACTAAACTTGTTTAAATAACATTTACGCATTTGGCAGATGCTTTTATCCAATGCGACTTATAGTGCATTGTACTATACATTTGTTTCTGACTATGTGCAATCCCCTGGGATCGATTGAGCCACAAGAAAGCAAAAAACAAATAACAAAAACATCTATTAATTAAAAAAGTTACAAAAATCTAGTTTTGTAACTATTACAAGATGGCTACACTTGTTAGCCATACATTTGTTCGATCTCGTTTGTATGTTTTAGTAGTAATGTTGGGGTTTCATTCTTTTTTTTCTAATCCTTATTTTATGGTCCTGTACGTGTTTCCATTGTTGTAGTGTTACTTGTCATACTTGCCACTTGGTCCGCCCCCTTGTTAGTTTCCATGGACTTCAATCACAGACCACACCTTTCTCTTCTGTCGCCATAGTAATTCATTGATCCATTGCCACTCTCCCAGTGTTTAGACATTGTGTTTGTCGGTTATTGAATGTAGTTGTGTTGTTTTCCGCTCTGCTAATACCTTGCCATGTCTTATGTTACTCGTGGTTTACATTCTTGGATGTAACTTTCATTTCTTCAAAGTTACACTTAGATCCAGTCTCTCTATTTCATACTTGGACTAACTCATTACACCTATACTATATATATAAAGACTGCCTAAAAACTGTCAAAATACTTTATATTACACACCTCACAATTCAAGTTCACAACTCAAGCTAGAACAATTATGACAATAAAAGCTATAATAATATTTTTTAGCGAATTCAGTGATTACAATAATTTGAGGTTTCAGAGGCTGTAAAGGGTTAACCAAGTCCAAACTTGACTTCCTTCTCTTTAAATCATAAGCGATAGATTGGCATCAGGGCTGAGCTGAAGGAAGCCGTCTGGGTGGAAAACAATCGGCAGACCCTGCCCAGGAAGATCTGCCCATCCCTGGACCTCTGATGGGAAGCGACCGGTCGCGCGGCCCTTACACCGGATGGGATTGTTGTCTTCTGCCAAGACTACAGCACCGTAATGATTCAAGACTTCACACCCTTTGAGGCTCAACGCCAACACTAACACGCCAACACTCGGCTCTGCGTTTGATCTTTTCAGAAGCTGGGGAAGTCTGAATGATCATTTATTTTGTGGGAACGTCTTGTAAACGTAGACTTTGTTTGCACCCTAATTCGAAACTGCTGTGTCAACGTTACCAGCTCCTTAGAACTGAACTCCGCCAGGGCTCATCGTCTTATCTCATCATCCCATTATTATTTGTAGTTGTGATTTTATAAGAAATTTGAAATTCTTTTACATAAACCGAGCTTTTTGAAGTGTTTTTGATTTAATACGTGGGTTTGAAATGAGGGTGAGTCTGAATTTCCTTTGATTCCTCACATTTGACTCCCTATTGTGTATTTCTCACAATCTCATTTATACGCCACTGCTGTGACCTTCACCAGGTGTAAACACAAAGGGCATTGAATCGGTTCTCACGGTAATCTCTTGAGAAAGAGGCTTTACCGTACTTGCACCAGCTTTAAGACAGAGGCCTGTAGCCGTCATTTCTCCACCCATCTAGCAACCGGATCTGTTCAAGAGGGATTAAACAGGGACCGAGGGGCAGTTACTGGGGATTTGAAACGGTCAGATGAATTCCATCAACTGGCCCTGTGGGAGAATCACATCACAGACCCTTCAGAGTAGTGCCCGTGACCGCATGTTTGAGTTTGACACGCAAACATCTGGAAGCATCCGAGCGTACCTGTTCCGATAAATCTCATGATTCTGGAAAAAATACTTTTTGTGAAGAATCTGGATATGTAGCCGCCTACTTAGTGTCTTTGTTAATATAAAATATTTATTAAAGCAATATTAATAATTTAGGATCCTGTGCGCCAGGAAAATATTTGCATGATTAGACATCAATGAGATTAAATGTTGACGAAATAGAAACCATTGCTTAAAAGGACAGTTTGCCCCAAAAATTAAAATTATTCTTTAACCTCAATTTCTTTGTTCTGCTGAACACAAAGAAAGATATTTTGAAGAATGCCAGTAACAGATTTCATCCCCCATTGACTCCCATAGTATTTTTAATATTATATATTTCAATTAAAGTTTTAGAAGAAATGTCAACAATATCTCAAACTGAGCTAAGATTTCAAATCAAAAGTCAATATTATTGATCTCAATATGAGCAAATTTACCCAAATTCAGATTATTTACCTACATTTACATTCACACCTTCACACCTCTTATTTATTTAAATAATTGAAGTTGTGTGTATGTAGTTTATATTCACTGTGTAACTGGTTAGTTCGTTCATTGCTGGCTTATGGATGTTTTGCAAGTAGACTGACTTGCGTAAAGTTGAGATAATTTATGAAGATCATCGATGAAATCGCACGTGTGGGGGCAGAACACTTCAGTAAATAAAAACGCTGATCTTTGAGGTTTTAATACTGCAGGATGACTCACTGTATGAATCACAACCCGAATAAGATCTTTCGGTTATCACTCATGTAAGATGGACTTAACGAACTCGGTGGTTTGTTCGGGTCGACAACATGCCATATCAAGTATACGTAACAAAAACATCACACAATAAATACACAATACGGTGACCCCAAAAATCCTACAGCATTCACAATGTCTAAATGTTATTTCATGAGATAATATAATACACTTTTTTTTAATTAAAACATTTATAATCATATAAAACACATTCGTTTAGTTGCACTGTATATGGTCAACCCACCATCAAACTCGATCACCGACTGTAGAACAGCACTGTAAAACATTGCCGTAGTTTTGCAGAATTTTTGCCAGTAACTTACTGTAGTATTTATTACAACGTAGTACTAGTTTCCTATAAGTACTGTTTTCAATTTGAGTTAAACTACTTTAATCATTTACTTTGACTAGTTCAAAATGAGCAAGAAGAGACTGGTCTCAATACCGGCATTGGCACAGCAACACCACAAAAATTATGTCCCTTCTAAGCAATTTTTGCCGTGCTTTCTAGTAAACATATTTAAAACTTCTAAAATTTACATACAAGAAAATTGACCTAAAATATTTAATCTTGTTTTCTGAAGATAATATAAGAATTAGGTAAATTTATGTTAAAGAAAATTGTAGATAAAATCTACAGAGAAGTCACTTGCAACCTGCTGCATAAGCTATAAATAATGATGTGCCTGCCACCCAGACATCAAAGTAAATGAGCTTTCCAACATTTTTCCAAAAGGGACACTCAACGCAAGTATATAAATGGAGGGAGACTCACTCCCCGTAATCAATGAATGGACAGTAAGACGCGAGAAGACGTGTTTGACTCACTTTGAATGATTGAGCTGCTGATCTGAAGCGCCATTTCCTGTCTGGGTCACATGTGTCAAAGGTCAGGGTCACCAGCGGGCAGTGCTGAAAGGAAAGCTTTGAGCGAGTCCTGGCAAAAGAAATTAAGTCATCTCAATCACGTAATCGCTCTTTTATAGAAACTCTAATAAGAGTAATAAGAGCACGGAACAATTTATAAGAGTTCATTGTGTGATGCAGATCTGCACACATATCACAGTAGACAAGATGATGAGGTGCTTAACCAGCATAAATGGGTCAAACATCATTCACACCCCCTCATACACCCTATGACACACCCACTTGCACCCCTAATCACTCCTAATGACGACTGTGCGTTTCTTGTCTCTATAGCACGTGTGTCCTATAGTGTGTGTGTGCAATGCAGGGGATGTAGGCCATGTTGAAGGGGAGAAAGGCCATGTTCGTATGATGACTTGTTAAAGGAATGTTCTGGCTTCAATAGTTACCATTTGTGGCGTAATGTTGATTACAACAGAAAATTATTTCGAATTACAATACATCATTTCAAAAGAAAAGCCACCAGACATTACAGCATATGACTGAAGATGTCACCAATAATAGACACAATAAATACATTTAGATATGTCTGTGTGTGAGGGCAAATGAAAATGTTGCTTTAAATTAAATATATTACTACATATCCAAATAAAAATTATAATCTTGTATATAATCCCTAGTACTGTTAATGTACATCCAATGGCAAAAGTTTCTGCATTTGCAATGTAGCAAAATCATAAAAAAGGCTCTACACACACAAGTCTGGTTTATTATCTCCGCGGGGACAGTCCATAGGTATAATGATTTTTATATTGTACAAACTGTACATTTTATCACCTAACTTAAAGATCATAGAAAATATTTTCATTTTTAGATTTTCAAGCTTTATAAGCTTTTTTGCTCATTTTTCGGGACCTCACTTCTGGTCCCCACTGTCACGAGTCCTCATGAGTGTTTATTTTTTTAGGCTTAGGTCCCCACCGGGATATAAAAATGAGGCCAAACTTACACACACAAAATAAACTTGACAAATTTACCGTTGTGTCCTATGGTGTGACATACAGTAGAATGTTTTAACATAATCTGTAGTATTTACTTAATATTTATGTCTGCAGTGAGAAAATAGGCGCAGGGATGATGAACATTACAGCTATTGGCCATTAAAGGACCTCTAATGTGCTGCAGCAGCCCTGTATACATTTCATCAGGAAGTCTGTGATTTGTAACTTTGATGTGTTTTATGAGACTCGGGTTCAACCTGTTGGTTTGAGTTATGATATCTAAACAGTCTGGTCCTGGGAAACTGGGAGACAGAACCACATTATGATTTAAACACATTTATATATGTAATCGTCAGGTGTCCCCGAAGGGCAGAAATGTTCATGTACAACAGGTGTCCATACAACCTTACAGTATCCCTAAAAATATTCAGACAGTTACAGCAAACCTTCTCAAATCTTGCCAAAAAAGAATCAGTCAACTTAACCCTTCCTATGTTGATCCAGATCTGCTCGACTCTCTTTCTTCTGTTTAAAACAAAAACTGAAAAAAAAGACTGATGAAAAATAAAAGTTTGTATTGAATACACAGATTATATTTGCTGAGATTCACCCAAGATACTGCATGCAATGGTTTATCTCAGAAAACACACACAATGATTAAATGAACATCTCAATAAAGGGTCATATTGAATATGAGTGTCTGTAAAATGAAATCAGTAAATATGAATATGATTTGAGATAATTTACTAGTGTATCCCATTTCTCATAAATATAATATATATAAATACTGTATATTACACTAATTCAACACTCGCCCTGTACATTGACTGCAGATTTCAAAACTGCAAGTTCCGCTTATTTTTGTCATTTATGAGCCCTCAAGTCATTTTCCATTCACCCAAGTACCGTACACACTTGCGTTGCCCACCAGTTTTGGATGATGTCACTGACACCTCAATATACTGTCCCAAACAAAAATACAGTGACATCATCTTGTGTTGCGAGGGCGTGAGGTCTGAACACACACAAATGCTGCATGATGCATGTGTGGAGGATGTGATGTACTGCTGAGTGTACAGAAACTATACAGAGAAGCTGAAGGGGGAATTCTCATTACGGAAAACCATCTCATTATCTTATTACAGCCCACGCTGGACTGCTCTGGGTTTGTGTGTGGGCTAGGGCTTGGTAATACAGCTAAATAAATCACCACTATATTTTTCACCCTAATAACATTTCATAGAGACCTATATCTTAATATTAATATTTTGTCTAAAATGGATTAAAGCGGCCCTAACACAGGGTTTCTGCCAATCTCATATCAATCTTGAGTACCTATACAGTAGTATTGCATACGTCGTATCTTCGATAAGTATTTAGTTTGATCAAATTTATAAAAGATAGATACAGCTGTACGATTACTCCCGAAATCATACGGCGCGTGGAGGGGTAGACTGAACTAAAGCACATTGTCAACAAAACACAGACATGCGGTTCATGTCCGGCATCTTTAAGCGCTGGCTCCATATATCAGTTTCAAACGGTCTCCAAATCCAGCGTTTATATAACATTCATCACCCAAATGCAGTGAACAAACAAACACCTGATCTTCGTGAACATATGCTTTCTCTCTCCTGCACACAAGTGAAAGTGACATCTGCGCATGCTCCATCTCCTGCTCTCCATGCTGCCACGTGGGCGTGTCACGTGCTTTTCCGGGGAATTGTCCAATAACGGACTAAGAAAAAAATTGTTACAAAACAGTTTTATATGTTCGAAAAAAAACTTTCCAAAACCTGTACGATCGCTGGGGGAGTGTATCGAGCACAGAAATGCTATGTTATACGCCCAACTCGTTTTTGACAAGTTGACCATGTTAAGCATAAGAAGACAGCATGTTTAACATTGTAAAGAACCTCCTGTGGGAGGTTTTTCGGCAGTGTTTGTACTGTTGGGTTTCCGGTTCCTGATTGCATCGCTGCCGGCGGCTAGTTTGTATCCTCTGACACTTGCTTCACCTCACATTTGTTCTTGGTCTTATTATTAGTGTATTTTACTATCGTTACATATCACTGTCGTTACATATCACTGTCGTTGCCGAATTATTTATAACTTTATATTTTAAACCTATATTCATTGAAACGTAACGCCGCTAGCATATTAGCGTGTTAGCTTGCCTTCTGTTTACATTGTGGAATATCATCTCCCCCTATTTGTCTTGTGTGCTAACTGTTTCTCTTTTTAAGTGTATATACTAAGACTCATCAAGCAACCTTGGTAAGTTAGGATTGCACTTCATACCCGGTGAGTTATGGCTTCTATTCCTATTGTTGTTACTTGCACCTCATGTCATATGTTTAGTTTAGCCTTCTCTGTCAGCGGCGAGGGTTTTACATGTGATAAATGCAGGGAAGTAGTTAGGCTGACGGAGAAGATTTTAGAATTAGAGTCTCGCATCCAATCTTTATTTGAGGATAGTAAGAGTGTAAGAACCGTAGAAAACACTTCGGATGCGAGCAATGTTAGCGCACACAGCTCGGTTCCGGTTGAAAATCCCCTGCAGCTGGGAAACTTTGTGACGGTGAGACGGCATAGTCGCAGGACAAAACATCACTCAACCGTTCCGATTAAAGTCTCGAACAGGTTTGCCCCGCTCAGTGACGCACCGACTGAGAAACCTGCTGAAAGTGCCCTAGTGATCGGTGATTCTATTGTCCGGAACGTTAACATAGAGACACCAGCCACCATAGTCAAATGTTTACCGGGAGCCAGAGCGCCTGACATCAAGTCAAATTTAAATGTGCTGGCTAAGACTAATCGTAAATACAGTAAGATTGTTATTCATGTCGGCACAAATGATGTTAGACTCCGTCAATCGGAGATCACTAAAGATAATATTAAAGAGGTGTGTGAGCTCGCAAAAACGATGTCAGACACTGTAATATTCTCTGGCCCCCTTACTGCTTACCGTGGTGATGAGATTTATAGCAGATTATCATCACTAAATGGCTGGTTGTCTGAGTGGTGCCTGCAGAATAATATAGATTTTATAAATAACTGGAAGAGTTTTGAGGGCAGACCTGACCTGTTGAAACGAGATGGTCTCCATCCCTCCTGGGATGGGGTTTTCCTCCTCTCTAGAAATTTGGCACACAGTCTTAATAATGCTAAAGGCTGACTACCTAGGGCCCAGGTCAGGAAGGAGACAGAATGGCTTAACCAACTGTCTGCTTGCCGTCTCGCGTTACAGAATACACAAAATATACAACATGTAATAATCCCTTCTTACAAACAACATAAAATAGAGACTGTGTCTGTCCCCCGGATTAGCAAACATAAGATATTGCGTAAACCTCTTGAAAGTAATTTAATAAACGTTAAACAAATCAAACATGAACAAAATACAGATAATCAGCTGTTACGACTCGGATTGCTTAATATTAGATCTCTCTCAAATAAAGCACTTTTTGTTAACGATTTGATAACCGATCATAAAATAGACATGCTTTGTTTGACAGAAACATGGCTAAAGCCAGATGATTTTATTACTCTAAATGAATCCGTTCCCCATGATTATTACTATAAACACGAGCCTCGTCTAAAAGGTAGAGGGGGAGGTGTCGCTGCACTTTACAAGAATTCTTTTATTACCTCTCAGAAGTCTAATTTTAAGTACAGTTCTTTTGAAGTCATGGTACTTCACGTATCGACACCTATTACTAAGGACAAAACATTTTTAAAATTTATTCTAGCTATTGTATATAGGCCTCCAGGGCACCACACAGATTTTATTAAAGATTTTGGTGGGTTCTTATCAGAACTAGTACTGGCCGCAGATAGAGTCCTTGTCGTCGGTGACTTTAATATCCATGTAGACAATGATACAGATGCCTTGGGACTGGCTTTCAAAGACACTCTTAACTCCATGGGCGTTAGTCAACATGTGTCAGGACCCACTCACCTTCGTAATCATACTTTAGATTTAATACTTTCTTATGGTATAAATGTGGACGATGTTAAAATCGTTCAGCAGAGTGAAGATATTTCGGATCATTATCTGATATTATGTTTGCTTCAATGGCCTACAGCTGCAAATCAAACTCCTTGTTACAAATATGGTAGAACGATTACTTCAACTACCAAAGATGCGTTTCTCGATAATCTGCCTGAATTGTCTAAAATATCCAGCATGAGTAATAACGTTGACGATTTTGACACTACTATTGAAAATTTTAACTCTACTTTCTCGGAAATATTAGACACAGTTGCTCCTCTGCGTTTAAAGAAAATTAAAAATAGCAGCCCAACACCGTGGTATAATGAACACACTCAGACTCTAAAAAAAGCATCCCGTAAAATGGAGCGCAACTTTAAGAAAACGAATCTAGAGGTATTTCGTATAGCATGGAAGGATAGTACTCGAAATTACAGGAATGCAATAAAAACGTCTAGATCCGCCTACTTTTCAACACTAATAGAGGAAAACCATCACAACCCTAGGTTCTTATTTAACACCGTGGCTAAATTAACAAAAAATAAGTCGTCATCGACGTCAGATTCTGATTATCAGCATAACAGTGATGAATTTATGAACTACTTCACAAGTAAAATCCAAGATATAAGAGAAAAAATTATAACAATGCAACCTGTAGTGAAATCCGCTGAACAAACTAACTACAGCACCCCTAAGGAGAAATTGCAATTATTTTCTACAGTAGATCACGATGAACTGTCTAAAATCATTAAATCATCTAAATCATCAACATGCATGCTAGACCCTATACCTACAAAACTACTGAAAGAAATGCTCCCCGAAATTATAGATCCTCTTCTTAGTATTATTAACTCATCTCTGACATTAGGACATGTGCCTAAAGCATTTAAGGTGGCTGTTATAAGGCCTCTTTTAAAAAAACCCAAACTCGACCCTAAAGAACTAGGGAATTACAGGCCTATATCGAATTTACCTTTTATATCTAAAGTTCTGGAAAAAGTAGTTTCAACCCAATTATGCTCCTTCCTCCAAAGGAATGACATTAATGATGAATTCCAGTCTGGATTTCGAGCATGTCACAGTACAGAGACTGCTTTGATCAGAGTTACAAATGATCTGCTTTTAGCGTCTGACCGTGGCTGTATTTCGTTATTGGTGCTGCTAGACCTCAGTGCTGCATTTGACACCATTGACCACAGCATACTTCTACATAGACTCGAAAATTACGTCGGCATTAACGGAATAGCATTGAAATGGTTTAAGTCTTATTTATCCGACCGTTTTCAATTTGTAGCAATAAACAATGAGGTGTCCCGCAAATCACAAGTCCAGTACGGTGTACCACAGGGCTCAGTCTTGGGACCCCTGCTCTTCGCATTATACATGCTACCTCTAGGAGATATAATAAAGCGACACGGAATTAGTTTTCACTGTTATGCTGATGATACTCAACTTTATATTTCCTCGATGCCTCATGAAACCCAGCAGTTTCATCGAATAAAGGATTGCATAGTTGACTTAAAAATGTGGATGAGTAACAATTTTTTACTACTAAACTCGGACAAAACAGAAGTGTTACTTACTGGACCGAAAACTGCTATGCGTAACAACCAAGAATACTGCTTAACGATTGACGGATGCTCCATAAAATCCTCGTCATCAGCTAAGAATCTTGGCGTTGTATTTGACAGTACTCTCTCATTTGAAAGCCATGTCGCAAACACCTGTAAAATTGCATTTTTCCATCTTAAGAATATATCTAAATTACGTCATATGCTGTCACTGTCAGATGCAGAGAAATTAATTCATGCATTCATGACATCAAGACTAGATTACTGTAATGCACTTCTAGGTGGTTGCCCTGCGGGCCTATTACAAAAACTGCAACTGGTTCAAAACGCGGCAGCTCGAGTTCTTACACGTACAAAAAAGTATGAGCATATAACCCCGGTTCTGTCAACCTTGCACTGGTTACCTATAAAGCATCGCATTAACTTTAAGATCTTGCTTATTACCTATAAAGCCCTACATGGTCTAGCGCCGCAGTATTTGAATGAACTTCTATTGTATTACAGACCACCACGTACATTACGCTCTAAGGGGTCCTGTCAGTTGGTAATACCTAGAATTTCAAAATCAAGTGCAGGTGGTAGATCCTTTTCTTATCTAGCGCCTAAACTTTGGAATATTCTTCCCTGCACGGTCCGGGAGGCAGACACACTCTGTCAGTTTAAATCTAGACTAAAGACTCATCTTTTTAATCTTGCATACACTACACCTCCATAATATTAATCCTCAGAGGATTTAGGCTGCATTATTTAGATCAACCGGAACCAGGAACACATCCAACAACAAATGATGTACTTGTTGCATCAAAGAGTGCAGAACAGTACTCTACTCTCAGCCAGTCTTGTCTCTTTGTTCCAAGGTTACCGCAGGATGCAGTTCATGCCCAGACCTGATGGCAGAGCTGAGAATGGGAAGCGGTGACCTGACAAGTGCTAAGAGGATAGAGCTGGATAAAGGACGCGACAACTTTGTTTTTTTCTACAACATTTCAAATGCTATTAGATTGTTAATGATAATCTTTAATTTTTATATTTTTATTAAGCCTTGTTGTGCAAGCACTGATGAGCTTGTGCAGAGGCAGCAGCTTTTGCCAGAGGGGAACTGGAATCCCCTGGTTGGGCCTGGGTTCCCCTGAGGTTTTTTTTCTCGATGGGAGTTTTGGGTTCCTCACCACCGTTTGCATATTGTTTTGCACTATCTGCCTGGCCGGGGGGGCTGCTTTAGAATTCATACTTGTATTAAATGTGTCTCATGTACAGCTGCTTTGTAACAATGAAAATTGTAAAAAGCGCTATATAAATAAAGTTGAGTTGAGTTGAGTTGAGTAAAGAAGTCAGAATGCACGACACATCGTTGCAGCACCCCTTTAAGAGTGAATTTTAATGAATAGTTCACAGAAATGTGAGAATGTTTAGAAAACTACTTAATATAAATAAATGTGTGAATGATGCTTAAAAGAGTGGTCATTTTCTAAGAAAACTGAAAAATGATATACTTTTAAACATACAGTTTATACACGACTTGCACTGCCTCTGTGATCAACGTCCAATACTTCCGTATTACGCAATCACGATGGAAATTCAGTGTAAGCGTGACATACATTTCAAAAGATTTAGTCATCCCTGATTTGCACACGAACTAACAATTTACAACAATAACTTTGTACAAAGACATATGATGTGTCATTTTACATCAAGTACTTTTGAATGGTATTCTTTCTTAACACTTGTAAACACTTGGTCAGAACTACCGATCATACGCCCTTATACACAACCATTCCAATGTGATTACGTATATGTGAAGTCGTGGACTTGCTACATGGAGGCACCCTGAGGCAGTGCAAGTTATAAATTTATGTTTAAAAAAAAATTTTTTTTGTTTTCTTGGAAAATGACTAATCATTTCGCCAGACAACACCATTATTCATCGTCTTGTAGAGCCTTTTGAAGCTGCAAATTTGGACCTTAACCTACATCCTCCAGAAAGATTTTATCACAAACATTGCAAATATTCAACATGGTCAAATCCCATCACACATGTGCCGTTTTATTTCATGAGAATGCTTTGAGGGCTTACAGCTGATGTGTGTGTGAGCTCTCTCTCCTCCACCTGCAGAATTCCTTTATATTTTACGTTCATACGTACGTACTAGCAGAACAGCATATTATATCGCTGATGTTCTAACGAAACCATGTATCTCCAATATTTCCTGTTTCCTGATTTTGCCATAAATCATTGTTATTAGTCACCCTTTACCTTTGTCATCGGGTTTTGCAAATATCTAACCAATAAAAATTAATAAGTTCTTGTCAACTTTAACAACACAATTTTAAATTATTAATTAAATCAAATTATTACAGTGCTTTTTCGATTTCCTGAAAAACATTAAATTTGGACATCCGTGGTTTCGGACGGACAGTGACAATATTATATCAAACTGTAATATATCTGATACAGATACTGCATCCCATAATGCAATACTCTAGAGATTTCATTCCCAATGGAAGACTGGTTGAATTTTTACATTAAACAATTAAAAAGGCCAAAAAAAACGAATTTCTGAAGTGAATTGAAATGCATCTGAAGTGTTCGTAGATTGACACCATAGGACCTTAAACCAAAAAATTACAAAGACAATATCGCTTATATCTCCAAACTACAAAGATGACAAATTTGTAAAAACAAGGAACGTTTTGACAACGTTGTCTGTAGGCAAAAATGTATCCATTTAAGTACATTGTTGTGTAAACATAACCTTAGACATCTGCAGCCTGAGCATTTTTCTTAAACACCACAAATGTGTTTAGTATGGTAGCACGGGTATATTTGTAGCAAAAAACAACAATACATTGTATGGGTCAAAATGATCTTTTTTTCTTTATGCCAAAAATCCTTAGAAAATTAAGCATTCCATGAAGATATGTAGAAATTTTCCTATTGTAAATATATCAACAATTTAATTTTGTGAGCGGATGTAGCAAAACCGCAAACAAAAATGGAAGCAAACATGTCTTAATTTCCCTCGCTGCTGCCTTCTCTTTAGGAATTACCCACTTAAATTTGGTATCTATGTAAAGCTTATAATTTAAATTACTCTTGACAACTTCTTAATATCGGTAAATCCAGATAGAGCATTAAAACAAACCAGTTATTTCTTAGAAACGGCCTGTTCTAGATGCGCCTTTGATGGACAACTTTAAAGGGGTCAAAAGATGCATTCTTTCTAATATTCATTTTAGCCGTGTTATATGACGCCTTAAAAGGCGATTTTGTAAATATTTAGATTTTTCAGATGTTCAAATAGTTGTTTCTTGGCCAAATATTGTCCTATCCTAACAAACCATACATCAACGGAAAGCTTATTTATTCAGTTTTCAGACGGTATATAAATCTCAGTTTCAGAAAAATGGACCCTTATGGGTTCGTTGTCCAGACTCGCATGCATTGACCCTTTTCTCGAACGTTCCCTCCAGACAAAAATTACAAGATGTAGGCAACATTTTCTCGGATCGAGTATGTGACATGAGCGCGAGTTCATGTGCTGTTAGTGAGTGGAAAACCGAAGTGTTTCTTAACTACAATCCCAATGATCATCAAAATGTAAAAATGTTACAAGCATTCATGGTAAAGTTTATAATGGAATGTATAATCACATGCAGCCGTCCGTTTTATTTAAGCACATGGATACCAGTTGTCACGCGCTTATGTAACTGGCATCAGTACAGTCAGGATCGAGCGGGCGCATATAGATCAAAGCATACAAAAAGAGGGGGGGGCTGTTATTTAAAGTTTGTGACAGCATTCTCCTGGCCGCAGGTTCAAGGGCTCTGGGCTCAGCGTCTCACTTAAAACGGTGTTAACAAACAAACCTATGCCATAAACCTAAACCAGTTTCATCCTACATGGCACAAAGAACTGTGGGTAAAGCCACCAGCTTGGCCGCACCTAAATGGTTCTCTTTGTTAAGAATTTTCCTTTAGAACAACACAGCTTGTTCCCCGTTCACTGATGGCAAACAGTATTAAAACTTCCAAACGAGATGGCCGACTTTCCGAACACGGACTGACAGTTTACGAAGCGGAGAAATGAAAAAATAATAAAGAACAAATGGCTCCCGTTTCATCCCGGCGTTTGCGCTGCATTACTGAAGTCGTGATTGAGTTCATCTTGAAGAAAATAGATACCAAATGTGACATGAAACACGGCCTAATTGTTTATCAGGAAATTTGGTAACTTCCAGAAATGATGGAGTGAAATAAAAAAACTAAATACTTCAGCTGTCCTCCGGCAGTTTGTGCTCTTTGATCTTCTCCAAACTGGTTTCCACTACTCAGAAAGGTCTAGATAGCTGGTTTTTAAGCTTCTGAACAAAATCTATCTTCGGACAAAATTCCTCTGACGAATGTCTCCATTAGAGTTTCAGCAGAGATCTCAACAATGTCTCAAACTGAGCTCAGATTTGTGAAGTCTGCAATCAAAAGTCAACATTATTGAAGATCTCAACATGAACATGTCTCATCAAACTTACCCCGAATCCAGATTATTTTCCCTCTACGATCTACATTTTTGGGTGACATATCCCAACTAGATAAATGAGTTCTTTCACTCAAGAGCAACATCAGAGAAGCAAGAGACCCGGCAAAAAAAACAAGATAAAAAGATTTCATTTGTGATTTTTCATACATATGGGATCTCTAAAATGTCTTGGAGCGTTTAGGCCATCTGTATTTGCGACAGTTATTGTTGAGGGTGGTCCTGTAGTGGATGTTCTCTCTTCATGAACGGCTTTCTTGATTAACCATCGGCTAACAATTTTATTTGTTAGGCGAAGCTGCACGACATGTGTGAGAATGTAAAGTATGTGAGATACGATCTGTTACTTAATACACACACAAACGCACACATGTGCACGCACATACACACACAGTATCGTGTTGTTTCCATTGCTCAAACCGCTGGTTTTGCTGAGGGGAAAGTTGGCACTGATTGCTTTGCTTTCCCATGTACAAACAAGTTCCTCGTAGATCCTGTGATGTCCATGTGTGCTGGCGTTTCTGATTCCATTGATGTTTGAATGACTGTGATTTCATTCACATGTGTGCAGAATCAATCTCTACATTGACCCCCGTTGACTTGCAATGTATGGACACAAAACCACTGAGACTTTTCTCAAAATATCTTCTTTCGTGTTTCACATAAGAAAGAGGCATATAAAAACAATGAGGATGAATTAATGACAGATTTTGTATTTTTTTTCTATTTGCATGTGTTAACAATATCAAACAATGGGCTTAACTTTACCATGGTGCGTTTAACATTGAATCGGTGTGTGTGTTATCCTGTAGGAGGGGAGAGTCTTACATGCCCTTTGACACCCCTCATCCACTCCCTGTCCTACAGGAAACAGCTCCACACAGGAAGTGCCGTCCACGGACTGTTGGGAGTTCATATTGACTTGTGAGGAAAGTCAAAGAGTGAAACGGGGTAATTCACACACACTTGATCTGACCGCCCACCGCATGTCCGTTCAGCCCATGCAAAGGAATGTGGGGGCTGCACTTGTATTTGACACTGAGGTCTATGAAGTGATGGCTACTTGAAGCGAAGGAGCCTTGAAAATCCACATTATAGAGTACCCAGCCAGCATTTCAGTGCATCATAGACACGCTCACGTTCATACACGCATGGGCATTTGGTCGAAAAGGTAATAATTGTGTGCTTCCTTTTGGCAAATTTGAATGTGACACTAGACGAAATCATGATCTTTTTCATTAGTTCAGTGTTTAAAATTCTTCAAAGAAGGTCAATTTAAATCAAAAACAATTTTCTGGAAAAACAATAAAAATGTATATATATTTCACAAAATTAAATAATTTAACCTTGAGCACGGTTTACAATTTTTTTTACATTATTCTTGTGTACATTGTATACCTTTTTTGTCTAAATGGTTCAACAAAGGACGTTTCATATTTAATAATGTTCAGATTTTGAAAAAAGGGTACTTTAAAAAGAACTCCAACTGAATGGTTCTCAAAAAAAATAATTTTACACTCTTAAAAAAAGGTGCTTTAAAAGGTTCTTCGGTGCCGCAGAGGAAACTTTTTTTCCATTAAGAACCTATATCATCTGAAGAACTTTTGTGTTTCACAAAATGTTCCCTGTGGCGAAAAAGATTATATGAAAAGTAAAATTGAGATGGTTCTTAAAAAAAACTTTGAATGAATGGTTCTTTGTGGAACCAAAAATGGTTCCCTTTCTGTCGGTCTCTCGACGTTGTGTCGAGAACGACAGATGGGGTTCGCCCTTGAGAACCAATCAACTCTGACTACTATAGAAAAGGCCAATGAAATTTGGCGAATGCAATTTGCATGCCGGGCTCCGCCCCCGGAAATCCGGTATAAAAGGAGGCCGGCGTGCAGCATTCACTTACCTTTTGTTCTTCAGAGCCATCGCTCATGAGTACAACTCAGGATTCAATCCTCTACAACTACACGCTGGTGCTACGACGTGTTACAGCGGATCGTCCCTTCCTGCAGCGACCTTCCCCTGGGCGTCTCGGCGGTTCCGGAGGTGTTAGAGATTTTTTCTAAAAGTCCTTTTCAGGACTAACTGAGCAATCTCCAGCGCGGCATGTCCCGCTGTTCTCTTGGGTGCGGCACCCTCATCGAGGAGGGGGATGGACACGATCGCTGCATTAGGTGTCTGGGCGTCCAGCACACTGAAGCAGCGTTCGTTGACACATCTGCCTGCACTGCGGGCAGATTGTCATTCAGAAGTTGCGGTCACGGGTGGCTGTCTTCCTACGGGAACCAGCCACCATTTCGTCTGCTACCCGGGCTGTGACATCTGTGGCTACGGCCCCGATGACCACCCACGTTAGCAGCGTTAGTGATACGGGGAACTCTGCGAACGTAAACCCGCCAGCCAAGTGCTCACGGGCCGATCGCACCCCGATTCGCTCTTCTGAACGTTCCCCAACCGGCGGTGGCATACCGTCCGGATCCTCACGCACACACTCGGAAACGATGTGTGACGTAGATGAGATGTCGCTCGCAGCATCGGAGGGAGACTGGCATCCGACTCTGCCGAATCCAAACTCCACCCCCAGCGGTCGAGTTCAGGAGGAAGCAGAAGTGATGTCATCCGTGCTAACCCGGGGATACGTGGTTCCCGAGGTCGGTGCGCGGTGCAAACCGCGCCCACCCCGGGTGCCATGTTTTTCCCGGAGGTGCATGAGGAGCTGTGTAAAACTTGGAACGCTCCACTCACGGACCGTTCCAGTGAAACCAGCTCCGGCTCCCTTACTTCCCTCGATGGTGAGGCAGCCAAGGACTGCGTCGAGATCCCCCGGGTGGAACGTCCGCCTGCGGTGCACCTGTGCCGCGGACGGCTACCACCTGGGGGGGGATCGACCACTCCTACCGTCCAAAGCACGTAAGACTTCGGCATCACTGGTGTCGAAAGCTTGCGATGTTGCGGGCCAGGCTGCCTCCTCTCTCTATGCCTTGGCCATCCTGCAGGTCCGCCAGGCCAGGGCGTTGAGAGGGCTCCACGAGGGTAAGGCCGACCCGGGTATAATGCAGGATCTCCGTGCCACCGCTGACAGCGCTCTACGGGCGACTAAGGCGGCGGCACGGGCCCTGGGTCGGACGATGTCCACGGTAGTGGTCCAGGAGAGACACCCCCGGCTATACCTTGTGCAGAAGAGTGACAGCAAGGAAGTCCGCTTTCTTGATGCACTCATCTCGCAGGGTGGGTTGTTGGTAACACCGTCGAGGACTGCGCTCAGCAGTTTTTTGACGGCGAAGCAGACCGTGGCAATTAACCACATTTTTTTCACGCCGCGACTCGGCCGCCTACAGGCCTCCGAGATCTCACGTGACGTCTGCTTCCCTGCAACCCAGGACCCTTTCGACATCGGCTCCGGTTCCTGTGCCCCCACAGGCGGCACCCCGGAAGCAGAGGTCGAGGGGGAAACCTCCACCCCGTCAGCAACCTCCTCGCGAGAAGGGACACTGACGGGAAGACCCCAGGGAGAACAACATCGGGCCCGAACCTTCACAGCCACGGCTCTGATCGGTCGGTACGGGACGACTCCTGCCTCGTCACCAAAGCCGGGCCCTTGTTAGGGCTTGGCGCCCACTTACTCACTGAGTTTTCTGTTCTCCCCGGGTTTACTTGCAGCCGATCGCACACTCCACTGGACTGTGCTCGGCGAACCGACCTCACATCCTGGCGAGGCGTGAGGTCGTACACATATGACAGCTGTCACCACTCTCAAACCGACAGTGCGTGCCGTTGTCCCGCCAGGCAGGTAAGCAGGCGGAGCAAA
This sequence comes from Triplophysa dalaica, assembly GCF_015846415.1. Classification (NCBI taxonomy): domain Eukaryota; kingdom Metazoa; phylum Chordata; class Actinopteri; order Cypriniformes; family Nemacheilidae; genus Triplophysa; species Triplophysa dalaica. The sequence goes on along the minus strand of NC_079543.1, from coordinate 27,119,938 downwards.
AACCTTCCCTCCGGGGACTCCCCGTGACATGGTTAGCTCCGCCAGCCGACGAACCACCCCCCGTGGGAATGATGAAGCAGACCGTCCCCTTGGTCACCCTGTCACAGTCCCTGGGAGCTCGAGAGCTGCCCACACTGTCTCGCTGGCTAATGAGGGCGGTCCGTCTTGGTTACTCGATCCAGTTCGCCAGAGACTCACCCAAGTTTCGGGGCATCATCTCTCCCTCTGTCAGAGGCAGGGACGCCTCCGTACTTCGGGTAGAGGTCACCACCCTTCTGGCAAAACAGGCATCGAGTTCGTCCCTCAAAACCAAGATGTTCAGTGGGTCACCACCCGCACTTCATCGTTCCCAAGAAAGACGGCGGGTTGCCCCCAAAGGCTGCGTACCCTGAACAGAGCACCTTCACAAGCTGCCATTCAGGGTGCTCACACAGAGGCGCGTCCTGACATCTATGAGGTGTCAGGATTGGTTCGTGGCAATCGACCTGAAGGACGCTTACTTTCATGTCTCGATCCTCCTCGACACCGGCCGTTCCCACGGTTCGCGTGCGAGAGGCGGGCATATCAGTACAGAGTCCTCCCTTTCGGTCTGTCCCTGACCGCCCTTTCTCCCTGAGAGGAGGAAGGCGAGCGGGTACTAAACTATCTCAGCGACTGGCCTATCTTGGCACACTCGCGAGATCTGTTATGTACACAAAGGGACCTGGTGCTCCGGCACCTAGGTCGATTGGGACTCCAGGTCAACCAAGAGAGGGGCAAGCTCTCCCCAGTGCAGAGCATCCTCTTTCTCGGTATGGAACTCAGCTCTGTCACCATGTCAGCACACCTGTCCGCAGTTGTGCCCAACCAGTGTTGAACTGTCTGAAATGAACATTTTAGGCAGACAGCGGTCCCCCTGAAACAATTCAGAGGCTCCTGGGACACATGGCGTCCTCGCGGGTTAATACCCCTCGAGTTGATGCACATGACACCGCTCCAACACTGGTTTCAGAGTCGAGTTCCGAGGAGAGCGTGGCACACCGGCAGCAGGCGCATGGTGATGCCGCCCTGCTGCCGACGCACCATAACCCCTAGTCTTTATGACTTTTTCGACGGACTCAGGTCCCTTTGAGCAGGTTATGAGGCAGGTCGTGGTGACGACTGAAGTCTCCCTGCAGGGGTGCGGTGTAGTGTGCAACGGGCACGCAGGTGGGGTGTTGGACGAACCCCCGCCTGCGCTGGCATATCAATTGCCAAGAGTTGTGGGCTATGCTACTTGCACTGAGCAGGCTACGGCCTCTCGTGCGAGACATGCACGTGCTGTTCCGAGGACAGCACTATAGCTGTAGCGAATACAGATCGTCAGGGTGGCGTTCGCACACAGCAGCTAAACACAACTTGCTCGACGCCTCCTCCGGTGGAGTCAACAGGTTACTCGTTCCCTGCAGGCCACACACCCCGGGCAAACTGATCTAGACAGCCGACGTGCTTTCTCGCCAGTTTATGCCTCGTGGAGAGTGGCGACTCCACCCCCGTGCAGTCCAGCTCATTTGGAGGCTGTTCGGGTAGGCCCAGGTAAAACCTGTTCACCTCCCGTAACACCACCATTTGCCCGCTTGATAGTCCCTGCCCTCGGCACGGATATCCTTGCGCACAGCTGGCCGCGGGATGGGCGGAAGCACACCTTCCCCCCCCCAGGAGCCTTCTTGTACAGACTCTGTGCAAGGTCAGGGAGCAGGAGCACCAAGTGTTATTGGTTACACCACACCGGTCTAACCGCACTTGGCCTCAGAGCCGATGCTCTGGACAGCGACTCCCCCTGAACCATTCCCCTGACAGAGGACCTGCTCTCTCAGGGGAAGGACACGTTCTGGCATCCCAGATCAGACCTCTGGAACACCCATGTCTGGTCTCTAGACGGGACGAGAAGATCCTAAGATGGCTACTCCCCCTATACGGCTGAGACCATCACCCAGGCTAGGGCCCCATCTACTAGGCGGTTACACGCCTCTAGACGGTGCCTCTTCTCGTCCTGGTGTCTTTCTCAACGAGAAAGACCCACTGAGGTGCTTGATCAGGATTGTGTTCCCCTCCTCACGAGACTGGAGACTAACATCTCCCTTCCACACTGAAAGTGTATGTAGTCGCTATTGCCACTCATCACGACTCAGTCGGTGGAAAGTTTCTAGGGCAACACGACCTGGTCACCAGGTTCCTAAGCAGCGAGAGGGCGGAATCCGCCTCATCTCCGCTCCATACCCTCTTGGGACCCTAAGTGGTCCTGGGGAGCCTCAGGGCCCCCCAAAGAGCCCCTCGGAGGTTCCGATCTTCCTCATAGAGTAAGACGGCCCTCCTGACGGCGCTCACTTCCTTCAAGAGGGTAGGGGACCACCGAGCATCCTCCGTGTCCCTGGATTGCCTTAAACTCGGCCCTGGAAACTCTCACGTTATCTTGAGACCCAGGCCCGGATGCGTGCCCAAGAAGTTCCCATTACTCCCTCCGGGGCCAAGTGGTGAACTTGCAGGCGCTCCCCATGGGGGAGGAAGACCCAACCCGATTAGTGTTGTGTCCAGTACGTACTGGACCGCACGCAGAGCTCTGAAGCTCTGACCAGCTCCGTGTCTGTTGGAGGACAGCAGAAGGGGAAGGCTGTCTCCAAACAGAGGCTGGCGCACTGGGTCGTGGACGCCGTTACGACGGCATCCCGATCTCAGAATCTCCCATGCCCATTGGCAGTGAGGGCTCACTCCACACGGAGTTTAGCCACCTCCTGGACACTGGCAGAAGCGCCTCTCTAGCAGACATCTGTAGAGCTGCGGGTTGGGCTATGCCCAAACACCTTCGCAAGGGTTAACAACCTTCGCGTAAACCCGGTGTCAGCCCACGTCCTGCGTGCCGACATGTAGGACTGGCATCCGGGGGGGCGTATGCCTGCGAAAGCACCTTTCCACCCTCTAACAGGTTGGGTCAGTGTGCTATTTACCTTTTCTTCTTACCCGAACACATCGCTAAGAAACTGGTACCTCACCAGCCTCCCTTCTTACCCAGACACTGGTTAAGAATAGGCATTCCATCCATCACCAAACAAGCACCCCCTGGGGGCTGGCTGGGCAGAGCAGCCTTCCCCCTTAGGCCGGGATACCATGTGAGCTATCACAGATAGCTCTAACCGGACCTAGTGCTACCGGACGTCTGTAACACCCCCTCCGTGGGCTGTTCCGTCTGATGTATCCTCATGAGAATGGTTCCCACTCCTGGTAACCCATGAGCTTCCCCAGGTGGGCCTCCACCTCGCGGTTAACTACTCAGTCCGCACGTTCCATGCGTTCTCCTCCAAGGACGAGACCATACCTATATCCACCATATTCCTCCCCACGGGTAGGAGGTGGCCTCTGTAGCGCTTCTCTGATTAAGAGTCGCGCTTACCCGGTGTAAACTGATCTGGACGGCCTCTCGCCTATAGAGAGCTAAGGCCCCGTCCGTGAAAGTTACCGGTCAGGGCTGTACCCATCTTTCTCCAAGAAAGCTCTGGAACCCCCCGACCACCACACTGGAAGGTTACAGTCTCACGAAAGCTTCGAGATGACACGCCCAGGCTTGTTACCGTCGCTTCGCTAGAGATTGTGACGCGATACAGCGTTGTGGCGTTTTCCATAGGCAACCCCATCTGTCGTTCTCGACACAACGTCGAGAGACCGACAGAAAGGGAACGTCTTGGTTACGTATGTAACCTCAGTTCCCTGATGGAGGGAACGAGACGTTGTGTCCCTTATGCCACGAACACGTATCGTATTCTGCTGCAGTTTGAGAGGTCTCAGGCTCTTCAGAACAAAGGTAAGTGAATGCTGCACGCCGGCCTCCTTTTATACCGGATTTCCGGGGGCGGAGCCCGGCATGCAAATTGCATTCGCCAAATTTCATTGGCCTTTTCTATAGTAGTCAGAGTTGATTGGTTCTCAAGTGCGAACCCCATCTGTCGTTCTCGACACAACGTCTCGTTCCCTCCATCAGGGAACTGAGGTTACATACGTAACCAAGACGTTCCTCTATGGCATCGCTGTGAAGAACCTTTTAAGCACCTTTATTTTTAAGAGTGTGAAAAGTTTAAAGATCTGAACATGAATTTACTTGGTTTTGGAAGGAACTTCGTTCAGATGAGGCGGTCCAGCCAGTTCAGACATGAGGAGGTAACAGATCCTGGTCGCCGATGCTGGAAAATATCCGGCACGATTGTATGTAATTGAATCCTAATGGGCGTCTTTTCCAGAGGACCTTGGCCAAGAGCAGCAGGTGCAAATATCACAAAAACACTGCGAGAAGAAAATGTTTGTGTCATTATTCTTCTCTGAAGGGAACAACAGAATACTGACTGATGATAGAAACAGACCACAGAACGTGACCGGGGAGAGTGTTCCGTGAGGGGGGAATTAAACGTGTTTTCTCTGTTTCTCTGCTGACAAATTGATCATCTGCTCATTGTCACATTGACTTGACAAAGTATTACTAACGATGTGTTATAGTACAAACTTTTCCCCAAATGTCTAACCTGAGACCAACGTTTCCAACGCTAACTCCTCCTAGAGCGTTCAATCTATCGCTCTCGCAATACTTTATGAATCTCAGGTTTTAATCCATAACAAAGTAAAATCTGATCAGATGTAGTTATAATCTCAACTTTCTCCTTGACATGACTGAGAATGTATGGAGGAGGCTCATTTGTGTCTCAACTATTTCTCCTGTCAAAAAGTCACCAATGTCTCAAACTGAGCTCAGATTTGTCAGGTCTGCAATCAGAAGTCAAAATGATTGAAGACCTCAATATGAACACAAAATGTATTATACCCATATCCAGATTTTCCTCTACAATCTAAATTCATCTTCTAAGCATTTAAGGAGAAACATGTCAGACTAAACTGATACTTTGAAACAGAACTCCATTAAATCTAGTTGTTTCAGGCAGGTGTGGCATAAAGGACAAACAATTCCACCCAACAGTCACGTATAACAGGCCCATGTGAACTTCATTTGTGCAATGTTTGTAACTGTAGGCGCTGTGCTGACTTCTTAACTGTTTATTTCCATTTTAAAATCAAGACAAAGCAGGTGAGAAAGGAGCTTTGGAATGCCATACATGCTTCCAAGTTTTGACGTTGCTAAAATCATCTTTAATAATTTAGTGCAGGCAGTTAGTTAACGTTGGTTCACATTGGTAACCAGAGGACAATGAAATGGTGTTCGCATGTATGCATGATGTCACGCTAGAGAAATCTGTTTTTCCCCTCTAATTACACACAGATGTTAAGAGAAGCATTGCTTAGATGTGTTTGAAGCACAATGGCTTTTAGTGTGAGTGTCACGGGACCTGTCCAAACATTTGATCAGTAAGGGTCTGACTGTTAGAGATGGAACACTTGTCTCAAAACAAAGAAAAACAAACTTCAAAGGTGCATCGTTTTCAGTGATGTGGGAAAGAGATGATGCTTTTAACGTTGAAAATGTATTCTCAGGGGAAAACGAGGTTGTTCTTTCACACCTCAGGAAATTTGATGGGGTTCTCTGTGGTGTTTTGTTTATTTATTTAATCGAATAAATCGTTTGTAACGATTAATCGTTTAAAAGCCGTGAATCCATTTTTTTCTTTCGTATTTCCCCAAGCACTGAACATTGATTAACGTGAATGTTACTGCTTCTAGTTAGATGTCACTTTTCTTTTTACAACGGGTGGATGCTACGTTTCAGGCAGGTCTGGGTGAGCATTCGCTTTTAGATAGAATGCATCTTTTGTTTCTGACATTTTAATTTCTTCAATTTTTACATGCATGTACAACTTATAACAGAAACAAAGAAAACAACAGAAAAACACGTATTCGAGCCATTTAATTCGCCATTTTCATGTGATATTTACAGATCTTTTTTAGAAATATCTATAGGATTTGTTTTAAATCTATAATCATTGACTCGAAAGCTTGTGAACCGGAATCAAAATCAACAATCTTTTTCTAAATTTGCTTATAAGAAATAAAAATGGAAACAAATAAAAAGATTATGAAGAGGGTAGAGTTTGGATTTGGGTAAATTTGATGAGAAATATTTGAGTTCATATTAAGATCTTCAATCATATTGACTTTTGATTGACAAATATGAGCTGAAACTCTATTTGTACTGATTTCTGGCTCTTTTTCTCAGAAGAAAAATCTGAGACGAAGATGAGACCTTTCCATTTGCTCTAGATTTGCACTGATCTTTAATCATTCAAATGTATTCAAAACACACAATCGTGAGTGTCACATCATATCCTGATGCTTGCTAATGTAATTCTGTACGTCTGAAGTTTAGTTTGACTTTAGTTTGATATTTTTGAGATGTGTCTGCACCTTTTAAAATGTTCATGCAAGATTTCCTCCATGATTTCCCACAGTTCAGGTCCCAATGTGTTTTCTAGAAAGATCGTCTATGGTTTTGTAAAAAAAAACAGACAAAAGTGGAACTGCTATACATACTTGCATCTCTAATGTCAATGACGTTAAGTAAAACCTACAGCAGACACAATGCTCAATGTCTTCGAAGTTTAGAAAAATAAAAATAAAAGCACGTTACAACAAGTACACACTCTCTCTCACACACACACACACATTCCTAACCTCACAGCACAACTCACTTTGCTTCAGATTTTCCACAGCACACTCCTATCTTTTGAAACCTGAACATCTGAAAGTTGTACACATTTACTGTTGGAAATTACGTCATTGTGCTAATATGAGTTCAAAATACCCTTATAAATCCAGTGTTATTTACACCTTTTTCTTTTATGACATTAAAGCTGCAATCCATAACTTTTTGGGTTAAAAATAATCAAGTACCCACACAATTCACTGTTCATAACCTTTTCCTCAAAATGTTTTATAAATCGAGCTGTCGGGTTGTATGAAATGTCTGTTTGTTTTTTAACACCAACAAAGATAAGTAAATAAAGTAACCTGCAGTTTTGGGTTTATAGTAGGGCTGTCAATAGATTGAGAAATGCAATCGCGATTAATCACACTTTTTTCCGTGAATTAACTGCGATTAATCACACACGTATAGTGAAATTAAACATACACTATTTATTTTCTTTAACATGTTTATTTTAGTGTAGTCAATCGAATAGTCAGATTTTTAATATATGTTAAAATTAATTTATAAATAATTTCACATTTTAACTCCAAATTAACGTAGAAACAACCAATTTCAGCGTCATTTTTGAATGAAAGCCTGATATTGTTGGCTTTGCAATCCGGTAGCCAATGGTGCGACTCATCATGTCGGCGGAAGTCGGCAGCTCTCCAATGAAATGAATGGGATCATGTTGCTTTATCGCTTGTAATCTAAACGCAGCTTTCCACAGCCAGAACCTGTCCATCTATACTGGATGTGTCAATACAACCATTTCAAATCGTACCTAAATAGTTTAAAGGCATTTATATGAATAAGAGTGTGATAATATAATGTAACGCTCGACAATGATGACAGAAAAAAACGGATGTTGCATACTTGCGTTAAAGTTTAAAACGCATTAATCTGAAAAATGAAAAGCATGTGTTAACTCCTTAACGTTGACAGCCCTAGTTTTTTAGATATCGATAGAATGGCAAACGTTAAAGTTTATTTTACTTTAAATATTTTTTAACAACAACATTTAATGTCTCACCATGCACACTCTACACTGCTGCATTTGATTGCACTGCATATCTAGTTTTATTGAAGACATATAATCATCTTGACTTAAATAGCAAAGCATGACTTTCCACATCGCAAAAACTTGTTCACCATCCTAACACATATTTAATATGTAACAGCATGGAAAATAAGATCTCAGACTGATATTGAACTGAATCACACAAGTCTCTGGAGGTCAAACGCGATCACCACAAACGTTTCCTCTGATGCTGTGTTGGTTTAGTTTGGACACAGAACAGGTCTCGGTTAGGTCACTCATATATGTTCATTTCAAACTCGTTTCAAAGTATCTGAGATGATCGAGGTGTGTCCGTCGACTTCTTTCAGTTTTGTTTTTAAAAAGTTGTTTACTGGAAATGAATTACATAAGGTTCTTAATGTTGGCCTTGTGGGCTTTGAGGCAGGAAGAATCCATATGGAACATTCATCCAATGGGAAGTGGAACAAGCCTTTTCAGCTCAGAGGTTTGGCAAACATGTTTACAAGAACTTTTCACCAGAGTTGTCCTTATTTCTCCATCAGTTAGAGGTCAGGCTTTGGCTGTTTAGTTTTCTTTTCTTCTCCATTGACAACATATACAAGTAGCTTTGTTATATTTTCACAGTTCAGGATACTTGCTTGAAATCTCACAGAAATGTTTTAACCTTATGATGCTAATTCATATCAATTCGTCACACGTGAATAGTGCAGAAATGTAAGATTATAAAAAACAATAATGAATTCCTCCCAAAGCAGATTGTACCAAAATGTCCAAACCAGATTTTATCCATCAGCCAACTTGTAAAATAGCTCAGTAAAAAGCTTTGACATTGCGGAATAGTATGCATTTCTACAGCAGAAACCCTTCATGTACCTGATAGTAGTCCAAGTCTGATGAACTACAATTTTTTCAATTACTTTTTTGCTACGTCAAGCTATGTTTGTCACAGCTACCACCCTAATCTGCTTTTAGCAATTTTCCAGTTGCATGTCTCTTTAAATGTAAATATTCTAAATATAATCATTCCACGAACAAGAAAGTGGAACATTACAAAACATAGACGTTCGTTTTAGAATTGTAAACGTTTTTTTGTTGAGGCATCAGAAAGAGTAATTAGTGTTTTTTACACAGAAACAGTGTTTATGTTCACAGCATTCATGGATTTATTGAGATGTGAACCTCTGCGGGCCTTTTCCACATTCCAGTTAAAATACCGGCAGTAGTGGATTGGTTTGGGGTGTATTTTGTACGGGCACAGGAAAGCCACTCTTATTCTTTAATGGCCCCTGTAAATAATTAGGCTAACACGGCTGTTTATGAGCAACATGATTACACTTGGCACTGCGAGCCAACCAAACCTTTCCATCGGATGAGAGACACTCGACTCATGAACACACACACTTTATCTGATATGAGGGTATTTTATACATCTGTAATGGGCTCGGCTATTATGCAGAACAAAATAGTTGCTTATTAATGAAGAGAAACCACATCATCTCGACGGCGTACAAAACCAACACTCGAATGAAAAAGTGTATTATATCTGCTTAATAAACAGTCCAATGGCCGACACAAACTAGCCCAATGATAGCAGCCCAAGTACCAAAACTCAGAATATGTCACTCTCATATCTATAATAATCAATATTATAGTAGTTATCGTAAATACGGTATAAGTAAATTTATGAAAACAAGCTCTCTGTGCGTTTACACCCAGGCGAATCTGTCGCTAGGTGCAGCTTGTCTCTTTCTACGAGGTTGTTAGATTTCCTAGTTTTTAGTTTCTCTAGTAGCATTTATAAACAAACTCTGCAGTAACTGACAAGAGACGGATGACGTGAGCTCTGCTGCTTTATTCCTATTGGTAGTCCCTTCCGAAAGTCGCACATCAATTGCAACTTTTCACGTCGCTAGACACGCCCACTTCCTGTCAGGAACGGTCACTGCTCGTATCGCCGGCCATCCATTGAAATGAATCACATTGCCTCGCCTTTTCACTGGTAGTGTGAACGCACAGTAAGAATTAAGCAGATGAACAAATTCTGTCCACCTTTAACTTTCTAAATTGAAACTAAAAAATGAAAAACGAAAATGAAATTAAAAAAGAAACGAAACTCTTTAAATCTGTCACCTCATCCATCCAAACGGCTGTATTCAGGTCATTAAAGGCCATTCACACTCCAATAAAACATGTTGCCAAAGGCTTAATTCTGGGTAAAAAAACATGTATGCACTTTTTTATGCAAAACGTTTTAAAAGAAAGTTTAAACAAAACCTTATAGATGGGAAGACATCCTAAATTACCCTTAAATATAAAATAGTATTCTTACAAAGTCTGCAGTATTTTTCTAGAAATATTTTATATATATATAGTAGGTATGTTTTAGAGTGTGTAAGTGAACACATTTTTTTCTGAGGTGAAGTGAACTCTATCCCCTGCTCGGTGTGTAGAGGATTGAGTACGCTGGTTTGGCACAGGTCTTCCCCTTCTGGGTGGCACATGTATAAAGTCATATGGAGGTAAAACAACACTGGACTTCACCGGGATCCATACAGAGCTCCTCGGGACACGATTTCGGTCTAGACAATCTCAGCAAATTTCTCAACAAATTCAGACATTTCAAAATCGTTCTGTTCAACAGTTCACACGCTTCTGGCAATGTTTCATAACATCACGTGCACTCGTGATTGTGAAAACTGCCTTTATGTCTGATGTTTAATCAGACTGCGACATCCTATGTGCAATAGTACACTGTGTCCAGAAACAGCATGTGTTTTAAATACACGGTCCTGTACTGTATATTGGAAGGTGTGTATAGCTGACAGGCGTGTAAAACTGTACATTACACGCCATCGTCCGTGTTGTTTCAGCTGTGTGTTCACTGACTCACTCGCTTCCAGACAAAATTCCCCTCTCCCTCAAAGCTCTTTTTTTAAGGAAATGTGTATTTGTGCATGTGGTGTTCCCTCACCTGCTTCGCCGGACGCTCAGTACAGTGTGCAGGTCACAATGGCAACAGCAGGGATGACTGACAGGACAGGTGGAGGCCGTTGTGCATGCAAGGAAAAATAAAAAACAGTTATGTACTGTATATAAAAAATGTCTTTGGGTTAAATGTCAAGAGGTTAAAGGTCAGTGCCAGAAGAGCTAATAGACAAATAACATAGGAACGCAATATGTTGAAATTCAAAGCTTAAACAAGTTAAGACCTATATAGAGACATAAAGTGACATATTTATTTTAAAAAAATCAAAAGGTTGTCATCCGGGATGGCATGGGGGCGTTTTATTTTTACATTTTTGGGTCAAAGACGATGTAATTTCCTTAAATATGACTTTAAGAAGACTGTTCTGATAAAGAGGAAGTGTCTCAAAGCATAACATAATTTAGTAAGAATTATGTGACACACGAGCAGAGGTACGTGTACAGTCACGACTCTGGGTGGCATATTAGGTTTCTGTGTTAGTCTGTGGAATTTTGTGTTTGTTTTCTAGAATCTTACAGTATAATAAATCCAGGTCTGTGTGACCCGTGATTATTTGCATGAGGAGGTTTGTTTGGAGGAGAAGTGTAGGTCTGGCTCCTCCGAGGACACAGCAGAGCGCATCAGGACATGTTCATTTCTCAAAGCGACAGACAAACGTTTCCCGCCGGGATCGGCTCTTGTGGAGAATTGCATTTCCTGAGAATCGCCCATCTACCCCATGAGCTTTTTTAATTAAAGCACTGCTTTCCCAGCACGTCCCTAAAGCTTACAGCCTCAATGCACACGGGTCACACTCCACGGGTTTAACTCAACCTGAGAGATTCGGTCTCTATGGACGCAACGTTTCATATACACAAATACTGCAAACGCATACAATTGTATGATTGTGTATAGTACTCAAAAACTTTTTCTGTCCTTACCTGTATGCTCTGAATTAAAAACTCAAAATCTCTCTAAATCTATGTATTCAATTGACAAAAAAAGAAATTCTTTATCATTTACTATCCCTCATATCGTTCCAAATCTGTTTGACTTCTTTCTTCTGCAGAACACAAAAGAAGATATTTTGAAGAACGATAATAACCAAACAACATTGACCCCCATTGTATGGACACAAACCTAGTGAGACATTTCTAAAAATCCCTTCTTTTGTTCTAAACCTTTATGACCATCTTCTGTGGAACACCGCTTTTTTAAGGTTTAGATCAAACATGTGAACTTCATAAATTTTGTCTGGTGCTTATCTTTGTTTTTGTCTTCCTCTTTCTGTAACACACCCGTATTCGATTTCTCATTTTCTGCCAGGAGAATTCGGAGGGCTTCAGTTGTGGTGTGGCACGTTCACGCATGATAACACATAGAGAGCGAAACCTGATTCTCAAAACTGAGGGATGGAGGTATGAAGGACAAAGATCTCCTGCCGTCAGAGCCAAGAGCCGCATTCCAGCGTAGGTCACGGGTTTGGCTGAAGTGTTCATAGTTTTAGGGTGGAGAGTGAGAGAGGTGCTTTTATTTCCTCTTCTCTCGCTCTTGGCCTGCGGATGGGATGTTTGGTGAGGTTTGGATGAAGCCCTTGACCGGGTTCAGTGGCAGAAAGCCCATCCCTGCAGACCACCGGGACTTCTTCAGGGCCAGGCTCGTGTTCCTGCAGGCCGTCCTGAGCAGGTCAACCCTGGGAAAAAAGGCTTAGTCATCGGTATCTAGAGAAGAAGAGAAAGATGTGAGCCTTATACATCACTATGAGAGATTTCTTGTGGTTTTAAATGTTTTTCAATCGCTCAATAAATTTATCTCCATTTAAATCTGTAACTTTTTATGTTAAAACAAACAGAAGTCAGTTACTGAGCAAAAGTATCGAAAAGTCTTTACCACGATTCATAAGGGTACACTTATAATAGTGCTTTATTATCATTATATAATAATCGAGAAGTTTTTCAACCCATAAAAAGATCATTAATAAAATAGCTCTGTTCATTGTTTTGGATGAATTTGACGGATTCTTTAAAAGAAGCAAATGACATTTAAAGATCTCAAGTTTGGCAGAATTCAAGAAATCTCTGGGAATATTCCACACTCATGACATCATGTTTTGTCATTGTGTGTTATGCAAGCTCACAATCTTCTGATAACACGCACGGAGACTGGATTTGGCTGGAGATACACCAGATGAATTGTTGCACAACTAATCGATTATTCAATTATCCAAAGGAAGTATTTCACAATATTCCCAAAGGTGACGTGAAGATGTTAAACTCTTGTGAGAGACTTTTAAAGAAGTCAACTTTGTCATGTTTCTGTGGAGTTTGGTAGGGGAAAACTATCTGAAATATTTGATCACAGCATTTGTCTGTATCTTGGAAATCATGGTCGAATCTGTGCTATTTTCCTGGAAATTACTAACAAAATACGTCTTCTCAGAATGTCAAAATATCCATAAAAACAAGTCTGAGTTACAGACTCAGACTCAACAAGTTACGGAGTTACCAACCAACCCAAAAAGTCTTTAGGATGCTGATACTTGTTTTTTTTTCAAAATAAAACTTATTTATATGTTGAGCGAATCTTTGCTGAACTTTTCCTTCCCTCACGGCATAAGAGATTAAGATTTATTTATATATCCAAAGTGTATATAAAAAAAAAAGTTAGGAGATAACAAAGTTGCACTTAAATGTCTGAACTTTGGCACGTTTCTATAAGACTTTAAGGCATATTTTTCTTACATCATTACCGACTGACCAACACACTATCTACGGTAAACCTCACCCGAACAGTGTTGACATGCCAACAGCTGCGTTGTGTCTGGGAATATGGGGAAATTCAATCAGGACTGCACACATCTGGACTTATGAAGTAGTGATTTATTTCCTCACGATGTTGTGCAACCTCTCAAAACATCATCATCATCATCTGATCTCTCCCTGCATAAATCAATACAACCCAGACACATTCAATCTTTCAGATTCAGAGTAATTTACAGATCTCAACATAATTTCCTGGTGTCCAGGTCTCTGCAGTCTCTTCACTACATGTTCATGGAAAGAAACAAGTAAAATGTTTGAATGACATCAGCAAATGATGAATTATTCAATTTTAATTTTTACTACTTATTTGGTGTTCTCGTTTGTGTATTTTACTTCAGTATCAACTTAGTCCCAGATGTTTCTCTCACACAAGCAATACAAATTAAAACAAATGCGACAATTTGATAAGAAATGTTAGAGTTCATATTGAGGTCTTCAATAATATTGACTTTTGATTGCAGACTTGACAAATCTGAGCTCAGTGAGACATTGTTGATATCTCTTCTGAACCTCTAATGGCGACATTTACGAGACTCTGTCTTAAGCAAATATTTTCATTTGCTTTCTATTTAATCTCATTGATGTCTTTGAGAAATAACTGACGTATTAAAGAGAATTAATCTGTGATTCATTTACTATGGGTTGACTTTATTGAAGCACATTCAATATGTTCCTTAGATCGTTCTCAAATGCTGACAAAAACATGAACCATTTCGTATTGTTTATGCATTCCAAACAAGATTTATATAAACTATAAAAAGAATATTAGTGCTGTCAAACGTATGCAGGTCATCTAACTGAAATAACTCCTCAGTGTGATTATTGATGAAGTCAATGAACGAGGGCTAAAAATAAGCCCATCTCTCTGAGGCCGGCTGCAGGACTCTCGGGTCGGGACGGATGTGCACTTAGACATTCATTTGTTCGTGGATAATGTTTCAACCATCTGTTTAGGAAAATGTTGGCGTTTCATGTTTCAGACGTATAATTGAAACAGCAGACGCACAAACCTCACAGGCGTCCATTATTGTGCATTAGACTCGACTTCAAGTGCACTTGTGTTCAAATGTCACACGAGCATGCCGTCAGTCACTTTCCCGTATGAGATGCTTCCTCAAACAAATGATCTTCTGATCATTAGTGAAGTTTGAAAATCAATCATTTTATCATTACTATTGCTTAAGTATCAATCATTCATGTGCCTTGTTAAGTGCCACAGCAACCATTTATAAAAACCCTTGAAACCACCAAAAGCAAAGTTGAAACCGGAAGAGCAAAGTGATCTAAATCCCTATGCTAGCAACACCCTAGCATTGTGTCGAGCTTTGCATGTGCAAACACATCTCACACTTTAAGTTCATCTTCTGAGAAAACGGTCATTGTTTAGATCTCAGGAGGCACAAGAGAAAAACACACCCAGCACAAACTTGCCTTTGCCTAGAAGTCAACTTTAACCTTCTTTACAACCAAAACTCAACACTGTTGCTTATTCTGCCATGAAGGGAAAGTTCAGCTAACATTCCTCTCTGGCATTCGGAGCAGCAGACAGTCCGTCTTCTGAAGGACATAAGCTGTCCTGCGTGTCCAAAAATTGGACTCAAGGACTTCGGTTGAACAAAAGTTGAAGTTTATTAATCTGAAATACAGCGCGCTGGGCCTCCTCAGAGTCTACACAGAGAGTCAGCCCCGCCTCAGTGGTTTACAACAATTTTATATGTGTATGTGTGGGTGTGTCTTCAAGCTTGCTTCGGACAGTGGCCAACCCCTGAGCGCCTTGACCTCTGCTACTTTCTTTGTGTCCAATGGAGTGATGCTTCATCTCATATTTTCATAGACTACGTCCTTCTTCTTTTACTATCTGCAACACAAAATACTTCCCCCACCTGCCTCCACATAAACGTAGGACCCCGCACTATTAGGGTATGTGTGTTTGGATGTGCAGCACACATCTCTTATCTTCTCCCCCGTGCATGGAATGCTGCCCACACATACTCAACCCCCACATCCTGTTGAAAATACCTCTTTGCCCTCTAATATTCTCTCTTAACTCTGAGGCCCTCCTCAACACAGTAAAATAATGTAATGTTATATAAGGTAAGCAGTAATAATCATATAAAAACACACACAGAAAATGTAATTGATATAAAACATATAGAACCCAGATAAAATATATAAAACCCTTCAATCCCTCTCTTGACCTCTGAAAGAGGTCACACACACATATCCCACATGGTTACCCTCTATATTATACGGGGTACATCACAATAATTATAGTGTCATAGTTTCAACGGATAAGCATATAGCAGTACACGTCTATCAAATAAATGAAGTGAAATGTATGAAACACAGTAAAAGTCACACCTATGAAAATAATGAAGTAAGATTATACAAGACGTATTAAATGTCACATTTATACACATGGCTGTCCTCTTCCTCACTGTCATCATGATAGTGGTCTGTGGTCAACAATGGCATAACATATGGTGGGGGCTCTCGTTTTTCAATTGCAGTAACAATTAGGCGGTTACATAATGATCTAATACACGGCACACAACAGCATCCACAAGTTACCAGTATGCCCACAAACACAGCCATAGACACAATTATATGGTTAAAATGAAATAATAATTCAAAGTTTATCATACCTGGTAAAATCAAGACTCACAGTTGCAGTGTGGGAAGTTCTGGTTAAAGAAGCTTCCGTGAGTCTTTTGCCAATGCACCTTTTATACCCAAGAATGATATACTGTACTCAATGTTCATTGTGAATACAATGGTCACTGTGAAATTTAGTTTAACTCGTGGCTGACGAGATCATCAAATGGGATGCCAATTTATCTGTGAACAGGATTCCCAGATAAAGCCAATCCTCTTTAGAGGAGTGCAGGTTATGGATTAAAGTTTAAACAGTTTTAATATACTCCATGTTAGATTTGAAAGAACTAGACCCTTTCACCCATCGCACCATGACCTTTAAAACAATACCAAACATTAATCATCAAACTTCATACTATGACAATAAATGATATACACAGAATAAAGCGTAAGCATTTTTTTTTCTAGTGATCAGGGCCTGAAGAGATGAAGGGGAGAGGTGTGATAAGAAGATGGGGTTCAATTCTTGGGAATCAACAAAACCTTAGGGGAGGGCAGGATATCATTCCTCAGAATCTAGCAACAAAATGGTGTTTGATTGTTTAGTCCCAGCTTTACAAACAACCTTAATTCTTTGCACTTTTCCAGCTGCCTTACAGTTCCTCCCCTGACCCCTTGGGGCAATCTCAGAGCAGTCCCTAAGGGGACACAGTTAGGCATTTTTTGGTCTTTGTATATCAATTATTACCTTAGAAGTCTCTGTAGAGCTGGTACTGTGCAGAGCAGGTGGATCTTTGCTGTTCTTTTGCCCAGGTTGGTTTCCACCTAAGTCAGATAGTCTGCAATATAATTTGTTGTACCAAGTCCATTCAGTCAGAGCCCATGTGCTCTATTTGCAGAAGGTGTCTTCCCACCGAAGAGAAACATCTGTGTGTAGTAGTATCCTCCCCATGATATTTATCTGACCCATTTATCCTTAGGAACATCTAAGTAGAAGGTATGGTTTGCAGCGCAGCTCCCTAGGTTAAGGAATTCATCTCACTAATAACACATCATTGTGTATGAGACACCTGAATGGCATCTGCATAAGCATACAACAACTGAACACTGATGACCTTAATAACATTGGGAGAAGATTATAAAGGGTTACAACAAAAAAAAAACTATATATATATATTTCATGGTACCTGGTGCGAGTGGTGAATAAGGTCTCAATTTCATCCAAAGCCACATAAAGTGATCCCATTTGATTACCTGATTCTTCACTACTATAGTGGAATTTAGATACTCTGAGTATTTTATAGGAAGAGTGGCAAAAGTCAATTTAACTGGCATATTCTCCAGTGGTATACATCATAAAATAATAGTTTATAATTATATCTTTTAAATATATTGCAACCAAAATACAAATCTACAGTATGCTTATAAATGTATTTTCATGTATTTATAAAATCCAGATACAACGTTATGCATAATATGGTATAGTTATATAACTCATTTTAATAACCATAATAGTAATTCAGAATACTCAAATACGAGTTAACCCTGCAGATCTATCGTTACAAAGAAGTATTAGGACATATTCTGAATCTCTAATATAGCTGTTGTCAAAACAATCTGTGAATGTTGATGTGTACAGTACGCCATCTCATGTTCAATGGTAAAAATCTGATTGAGAATTGCGAGGCCGATTGCAGAAGCGCCAGCACTTCAGATCTAACCACTCTTTAAACATATCATTAGACATATGTTAAAAACCAGTGTGCTATCTGGTTTGGAACAATGCCAATGATTTCAATTGAAAATTGCACAAATTTTCAATTTCACCTCTCTTCATCAGAAATCAAACCATTTACCATACATAAAACTATAACCATGCAAATTTACTATATACATTGCAAGGTTTCAAATAAATCAACATAATTGTAACAACAGGTTTTATCTTATAATTAAATCAGCATCATGAGTTTGTCCTATGTGTGAGATGCTATACAGTTGTGTGTATGCATGACAGGCTATAGATCCTTCTTATGTATCATATTTTAAATCTAGACTAATCATCCTAGGCGATGTGTGGTGTTTTGAGTCTGGATAACTTTTAAGATTATGCCAGATAATCATTTTATGAGTTTGTAGTGGCGAAAGTTTGTCCACAATGCTATATGTTCATGTCTGGGAGATGGGTATCTACAACAATCTGTGTTGCACAATTTGGATCCGGTGCTACACCGGGAGGCCGTGTAACTACTTCTGTGATGTAACTGTGAAGTGTGAATGACCCCTTGAAGTATTATCTCACCCATCTCCTCCATTTCAGGTTCTAAGACACCTCTCTGGTATCTGGACTCTATAAGGAGTCATAGTGATCAATCTGAAAAGAAAGACTTTAGGATAACAGACAGAGATACATTTTTTTTTCTCTCAATTCAGTCAAATCTGTGGGTTAAATATCAGTCCATATGTTGTAGTGCTGTCTGTTTAGCTATTCATTTTTTATGGCACTACCCACACCTGTCCATTTGAGATCTTTGAGGCCTGTAAGGACTAAGTAATTTCTGTGTGATATTTAACAGATGGTTCACTATCACTTGTATCTATAGTGTTAATGAAAAAGTATAAAAAGTATACCCCCCCTTTTTGGCACTGGGTAGTGGACCAATGAAATACAAATAGAAGTATTCTATGAGTCTTTAAATGGGTTTGACCCATGCAAGTTAGAAATGCATGTGATGCTTCACTTTTCATCATATTTATTCTTATATATTACTGCAATGCCTGCCCCATATGCACAATCTTCACTTACACAATGCGCTAGAGGTTCAAATGTCACCTTTCTTCTATATGACCAATGTTCCTTTTTCTGCGCTCCCTTGTACTTCACCTTCAACACCCTCCCTCTCTTGGACCTGAGATCTCAGGTCCACAGCCGTCTATTCCAGAGACCTGTTTGGGGAATAACAAGCAGCACAAGAAGACAAATGGTACCACGTGTCGCCTTTTCCTTGAAGTTGGACACAGTGGGATGTTCGTGAGGTGCCCATGTGCACTGCTTCCTGTTTCAGATACATCTAGGAAGAAACTTAGATAGTAGTTAGCACAATTCAAATGAGCTGCATGTGCCAATTGTGCTTTCAATGTGATGCACTATCTAAACTCTGTCGGCTATGCAATGAAACAGGGGGTGATTTATTAGCTCCCCACACTCCTCTTCACCCTCCCCTTGTGGAATGTGTTCTCCCTGTTCTTCTCCCTCGGGGGCTAACTGCTGTGCTGTTCCACTGACTAATCTTGTTAGTTGGTGTAATTGCTGTCTTATTTCATTTATATCAAACGTTGTGTCAGGCAATTTTTTACTACGTTTCCTTGGTTTAATTTTACCAAAACTTGCTGCAATTTTGCGTCATACGGTTGTGGTTTTGTCAATAGTTGCAAGTCTTGATATAGTTTTGGGGGTGGGTAATATACTGTTTGTTCCCTGACTCCCTGACTTCTTTGTCTGCACATTTTCTCCCCCCTCTCTTTTAACCGGACTCAGAGCAGTGGCCTTAAACGCAATGCGTGTCCATATTCTTAATTCATCTTGCAATTTCTTTTCTTGACTAAAATGTCTTGTTTTTCCTTCTTCAACATGTCTTTTCAGTCTCACATGCGCTCTTTTTTCCATATCACTGGCTTTTGGTGCTAGGAACACAAAAATTTTTAAGGTGTGTCCCACCCGTTCTCAATACACATCTGACTCTATTTATTCTCCCATATTTTCTTTTCTTTTTTATGACACTTAGGCTCCACCTGAGCTATTAACATATCCACTACACTTTGCCACTGGTCTAAAATCAACATACCTCCATAGTTTTCACATTCCCTTTCATATTCTGCCATTCTTTCTCTGTTTTATACACATACACACACACACACACACACACACACACGCAGAGTCTCACAGGCTGAGGTTTTTTCTCTCTCTCTCTCACTCCTGGGTTTTTTTTTTTTTTTTTTTTTTCTTCTCTGTGTCACAATACAATATACAACAACATAAAAAATATATTACAATGCATTCATACCCCCCACGTGACCTGTTTCCTAACAGGATTTTAATTTGCACATATATACACAATTTAAAACATAGAAGAAAATGTACCAAAGAAATCACAGAAAATATTAATTTACAATTTTATAAATTTATGGTTTCCAGAACCAAGGGACTCGAACCCAATTTGGTACTTTATGGCTATTAATAAAACCAAGGGACTCCAACCCAAATTGGTACTTTATGGTTATTAATAAAACCAAGGGACTCGAACCCAAAATAAATTTATGGTTATTAATAAAACCAAGGGACTCGAACCCAAAATAAATTTATGGTTATTAATAAAACCAAGGGCCTCGAACCCAAAATAAATTTATGGTTATTAATAAAACCAAGGGCCTCGAACCCAAATTAAATTTATGGTTATTAATAAAACCAAGGGACTCGAACCCAAAATAAATTTATGGTTATTAATAAAACCAAGGGACTCGAACCCAAAATAAATTTATGGTTATTAATACAACCAAGGGCCTCGAACCCAAATTAAATTTATGGTTATTAATAAAACCAAGGGACTCGAACCCAAAATAAATTTATAAATGTTCAATCCAATAAACTTCACTCTTGTACAAAAATTTGTCAAAAAATCAATAAATGATCAGGAATATTTGCAATTCAACACAAACAATTTAGAGTAGTCAATCAGCAGATGTTCGATAAAACAGGTCTCTGCTCACCTTTCATTTTCGTCCGGACGTTGTGTTGAACACAAGATGTTCCTTCTCGGTTTTTCCACCTTTTAGCCTTTAAAGATTGTCCGAAATGTCCTCCTTTAGCCAATCACGTCGGGGTCACCATCTGAAGGACATAAGCTGTCCTGCGTGTCCAAAAATTGGACTCAAGGACTTCGGTTGAACAAAAGTTGAAGTTTATTAATCTGAAATACAGCGCGCTGGGCCTCCTCAGAGTCTACACAGAGAGTCAGCCCCGCCTCAGTGGTTTACAACAATTTTATATGTGTATGTGTGGGTGTGTCTTCAAGCTTGCTTCGGACAGTGGCCAACCCCTGAGCGCCTTGACCTCTGCTACTTTCTTTGTGTCCAATGGAGTGATGCTTCATCTCATATTTTCATAGACTACGTCCTTCTTCTTTTACTATCTGCAACACAAAATACTTCCCCCACCTGCCTCCACATAAACGTAGGACCCCGCACTATTAGGGTATGTGTGTTTGGATGTGCAGCACACATCTCTTATCTTCTCCCCCGTGCATGGAATGCTGCCCACACATACTCAACCCCCACATCCTGTTGAAAATACCTCTTTGCCCTCTAATATTCTCTCTTAACTCTGAGGCCCTCCTCAACACAGTAAAATAATGTAATGTTATATAAGGTAAGCAGTAATAATCATATAAAAACACACACAGAAAATGTAATTGATATAAAACATATAGAACCCAGATAAAATATATAAAACCCTTCACTACACGAACACAGCTCGCCCCGCAGCACAATATTTGTCGGTTCTGTTTTCAGAAGCAAAGAACAGGAATGTTAACCGCAACGGTTCTGTTTCACAATCCACTGCTAATCGTTCTGATGGGTATCTCTTACCTCTGACACCATAAACCTGGCATTCACTAATGGGCCAGAAATCAAGTAATGGACAGTTTGTTATAGACGGCATCGGAAATATTCAACCAACAAGGGCAATGTCTTCTTCATGAGCGTGTAACTGCACTGCTGCATTTCACCAGTTCGGCCCGGTATTTAAATCCTGTCATGATTTCTGCACACTCATATCATTCTAAACCCGCATGATCTATAGAAAGAGATGTTTAAATGTTATACGTGCTATCTTCTCATGCTTCTCAAGAAAAAAAAATAGAACAGGCATTGGAAAGATGCTGGTTTATATTAACATGGTAGTGCATTACGCCATATTTTTAATAGATTTTTCCTTAAGATTAAAAAACACTATAGCGTCTAAGTATCTTGCTAATGTAAATAAGTAGATGCTATAGTATACTGAAGTATTTTTCGTGTGGGCAAAAATATTACTATTGTATCTCAAAAAAACGGAAAACACAGAATCCAGAAAATTTAAACACAATCCAGAATTTGGGAAAAAAATTAAACTGATTTCATAGGACCCTATAAAACAAAACCTTGACACGTGATATCACATCCATTTGGTTCCTACTGTATTAAACATTTTGCATGTTAAAAGTGCAGTGTGACCGCAGCTTCAGACAGAAGACTTCATGGAATGTCTCTCATGGGAATTTCTCTTTAATTTTCTATTTTCTACCACACATTATTCTTAGCATTCTCAGCTAACGCTGGAAAAAAACACAGACCGGCCTCTCTGGTGTCGCACCCTTAACCTGACCTTGACACAATGACAGTGCAACTACAATTTCTTCACATCGACGCCGTGTAAAAACCAGACGGTAAAAAATCTGAATATAAAATTAGTCATAACTAATGTAAAATGCCTTCTCTTTACTCTGCATACTGTATATATATATATATGTAAAACACCACAGTGTCATATTACTGTCCAAAGGTAGTGTAAAATCATTGTACTTCATATAAGGGTTACATAAATAAAACTTGTGTCTTTTTGTTGTGTTGTGATAAAAGATAAACATCAATGGTTAAACGTGCTGCTGTGGGGTTCAGATGGCAGATAGACAGAATAAACAAAAGAGAAGAGAGACTGATGAAGTGGAGGAGTTGGTTTGGCCCACTGACCCCATCTGAAGAGAGAATGTGACTGAACCTCGAAGAAATGTGCTTTGCTGCTACTGCCCCATCTGAACCCCTGGATGAACCCTACATGCAGACGGACAATATTAAAGCTTCAATAAAAAACTTCAAGTGTCTGTTTTTGTGCTTTGGAAAGGGCCTTTTAAAACTCCCTTCATGTGTTGGAAGAATTACAGCATTTTAAAGCCAAATCTCTGTCACAGCATCATTACAGATGTTAGTTTAACTTTTTCTCACATTAGTATTATAAGCATTTTTTATTACGTTTATAATTAACAAAACATTGGAGCTCAGAAAACCAGAGAACCAACCATCACGCATTGGTGTGGAAGTATCTCAAAATTTCTGTGGTATCTTTAACAGCATTGATAGACTAATACGTAGTTTATATTCTAAATCTAGTCATTTGTGCCTTAAATTGACTAAGTTCAAAGGTAGAGCAAGATGAAAAGACTTTGTTTCATCACAACAAATGGAGAACAGTTGAGCACTGCTTTGTCTCTCAGTGTTTCTCCTTAGAAAATTTCAATCTTACCAACACATTTTACACTTTTGAAGCGAGTGCAGAATGACAACTACAGCTGTCAGTTCAGTGGACAGTTCACTTGTTTAAAAGAAATACTGTTTACGAGTCCAATCCCCCACTTATTTCAAGTGAGGGTACAATATAAATAGCCGTTAATTATCACCTTTTATTTATGTCACATATTTACATAAAACTTAGTTTTTATAAACTCCATCCGTGTTTATAATTTTTTAATGTTTCCATATGGCCTCTGATAGAGTGTTTGGACCTGAAAACGGTATACCTTCTTCCGTATGGTGGTTACGTCAGGCTTATACCAGCAGATACCTGATTGGGCTTATCAAAAAAAAAGGAAGTAACCATTTATAAAGTCAAAGAATTGTGTGTCATTTTTACACCACAAGCAAACAACGAAATAACAACTGCAATATTTTTGAAAGAATCATACAAACAGATTACTTGAATATCCTCCTGTATGTATTTGGCCAGAGACGGGTGGTTGGTCTGAACTAGTGCTGTAGTCGAGACCACCCAAAATGTGACAAGAGGGTGTTGAGACCAAGACGAGAAAAGAGGGTGTTCAGACCAAGACAAGACCAGCTAAAAGATCCACATTACACCAAAAAGTTATAATTACAGAATCATTCTTATCTTTTCAGTAGCAAAATAACGGAGTTACTCAGAAATGCACAGAAGTTCTGATTTGTTCTAGATTTGTTTGTGACTAGCGAAAATAGAACAAAAACGTGTGACTGTGTCTAATATGGTTCCACTTACTAACTCATTGATTTATGCAATCTAATAAACTATATCACGTCTTCAGATCACGTCAGATGTTATAAAATAAATAAACCAAGTACCTTTTTTGTAATCACACCTTTAATATTGGGGAACCTTTGTATGAATTTTGCTGACAGATTTATTTTAGGACAATCCCCCATTCATCTCTTACAAGCACAAGTAGTAACAAAATAAATCAAATAAGAAATAAGTCAATGACTGAAGTTTACCATTCGATCACATGAATGATGTTAACACATAAATCAGAAACTGCACCAGCAATTTCGTGTAATTCCCACAATTGTGGTCTTGACCGGTCTTGAAATAAAATCCCCAGACCACAACGTCTGAGACCAAGACAAGACCGAGACCAAAGACAGTCGAGAAAATGGTTTGGAGACCATTTTGGAGACCAAGACCGCTCTCAAGTACTTCAACACTGGTCTCAAACCATGTCATTGATTCAGTCAATGTCAATTCAGTCAATGTGGCCGTGTCGGTCTGCGCAGGATGCTAAATCAAACAGAATTATGTTTTACTATAAATGTGCCATGTTAAATAAAAATTTAGTGTTTACACTGGTACGGGCCAGGAAAGTTACCCTATGAATTGCCAACTATAAATGATTACACACTAAAAATGACGCACACCCTCATGTTACCCAAAATGTATCATATCCTGCATGGGTCAGTGATGTCTGATTCACGCTTTCAAAGCATCAGTCAAACAGGGCTGAATAACAAGTTATTGGAAGCATTTGTTTGTGCTTCCTATATTTTGTGTATAACACTGCATTAGTTTCAAGATCATCAACAGCAATATGGTCTTATAAATCAGGTCATGGTAATGTTTAATTTTGCCAGCACCGTTAGAAACATCAGGAATATAAAACAACAGATTGGTGGTAAATAGAGGATTAGTTTTATAAATATGTAAGGCGTCCTTGTGTCAAGGCTGCGTCCGTGTGTCCTCCATAGGTATCATCCTCAAAGGTTGCGGTATACGGAGGATTCTCCACTAAGAATTAAACAAGACATCCTTCATGTGGCGGAAAATTAAACAGGAAGTACCATGTTGCCATGACAACAAGTTGCACTTGCACACCTGTCAAATTAATTTAAATCATTTCTACATTTTAAGAGGTAAAAAGTTGGTAACTTTCAAATTCCGCAACGTAAATAGCGAGTCCGCAGTACAAGCGCAACTGGCTCTTAAAGCGGCTGTGCAACGGTGTTTCATGCATTCTGACTTCTTTACCATCTTAAACGTGTGGTCTTCTCATGCTTAACATGGTCATCCTGTCAAAAAATTAGTCGGGCGTATTACGTAGTATTTTTGAGTTCGATACACTCCCCCAGCAATCACACAGAGTTTTTTTGAGCATATAAAATAGTTTCGTAACAATTTTTCTTAGTCCCCTATTGGACAATTCTCCCGGAAAAGCACACGGCAGCAAGGAGAGCAGGAGAATGCGCAGACGTAACTTTCACTTGTGTGCAGGAGGGAGAGAGCATACATTCGCGAAGTAAAGGTGTTTGTTTGTTCACTGCATTTGGGTGATGAATGTTATATAAATGTTGGAAATAACGCTGGTTTTGGAGATTGTTTGAAAGATGCCGTTTAAAGATGCCGGACATGAACTGGATGCGGTGAGTGAAGCTGAAGTCTGTGATTTGTATGGCCCGGTACACGCCATATGCTTTAGGAAATAATTGTACAGCTTTATCTATCTTTGATAAATGTGATCAAACTAAATACTCTTGGAAGATACGAAGTATGCAATACCACGCTATAGGTACTCGAGATTTAAATGAGATTGGCAGAGACTGCGTGTGTTATGGCCACTTTAAAGGGAATGGGAGATGAGACTCTGATTGGTTTACTGCATGTTTTGCCCAAAACACACCCATGACTCATTATGAGAATAGGGAAAACCCTTTCAGATCACGCACCTGGCACACGGACCATTTTTCCCGTTCTTAAATTAGCAAAAGTGGATTCGGACACAGCCTAAATGCGCTTGCGCCTTGCACTTAAGACCATGGGCTTACATAGCTAAAACAGGCCCCTAAAGCTGTCATGCTGGAAAATAGTTACAATAATTGTCCATATTATAGTTGCAATAGCAGATTTTTAATCATGACATTTCATGATAAAACACATGTGGAATAGTGTAAACTGTAGTTGTAATATTGACTTTGAATCACAAGTTTCGATGTGACCGAGATTAGATCATAAAGCACATCAGTCTGCATTATAAATCACACGCTCTGGCGCCGATTTTTATACGAGTCACACGTTAGATAGGGATCGAAACGCCTCTTTAGATGCTTTTATGAAAAGCCAGCGTTTGCCTGTCAGCTTGATTTATCATTGTAAAAAAAGAGGCAAAAATCCATCAGGATGATTTGAA